>NC_069501.1:167755686-167968186 GCF_027579735.1 Bombina bombina
AAGAGAGGGGGAGAGAGAGAGCTCAAAAGAGAGGGGGATAGAGAGAGCAAAAGAGAAGGGGGAGAGAGAGCGCAAAAGAGAGGGGGGAGAGAGAGCGCAAAAGAGAGGGGGGAGAGAGAAAGCTCAAAAGAGAGTGGGAGAGATAGAGCAAAAGAGAGGGGGAAAGAGAGAGAGCAAAAGAGAGGGGGAAGGAGAGAGCGCAAGGGGTGGGACCGCTGTACTGCAAAAAATGGCCTGTGTGAAAGGGCTTTTGGACTAGTTAATATAATATAATAATAGAGTTGGTTATGCAAAACTAGGGAATAGGTAATAAAGGGATTAGTTATATTTTTCAACATAAAAATTCTGGAGTAGACTTCCCTTTAATAAAGTGTTTGTGTGATAGAGGGGAGAGAGATAGAGAGGGGAGAGGGATAGAGAGATAGAGAGTGGGGAGAGATAGAGAGTGGGGAGATATAGAGAGTGGGGAGATATAGAGAGGGGGAGAGAGAGAGAGTGGGAGAGAGAGGGGGAGAGAGGGGAGAGAGAGAGAGGGGGGAGAGAGAGAGAGGGGAGAGAGAGGGGGAGAGAGAGAGAGGAGAGAGAGAGGGGGGAGAGAGAGAGAGGGGGGAGAGAGAGGGGGGGTAGAGAGAGGGGGGAGAAAGAGAGGGGGGAGAGAGAGAGGGGGGAGAGAGAGAGGGGGGGGGAGAGGGGGGAGAGAGAGGGGGAGATAGAGGGGGGAGAGAGAGGGGGGAGAGAGAGAGCAAAAGAGAGGGGGAGAGAGAGAGTGCAAAAGAGAGGGGGAGAGAGCGCAAAAGAGAGGGGGGAGAGAGTGCAAAAGAGAGGGGGAAGATAGAGCGCAAAAGGGGAAGATAGAGCGCAAAAGAGAGGGGGGGGAGAGAGAGCGCAAAAGAGAGGGGGGAAGAAAGAGTGCAAAAGAAGGGGGAGAGAGTGCAAAATAGAGAGGGGGAAGAGTGCAAAAGAGAGGGGGAGAGAGCGCAAAAAAGAAGGGGGAGAGAGCGCAAAAGAGAGGGGTGGAGAGAGCGCAAAAGAGAGGAAGGAAAGAGAGCGCAAAAGAGAGCACAAAAGAGAGGGGGGAGAGAGAGCGCAAAAGAGAGGGGAGAGAGAGAAAGCACAAAAGAGAGGGGGAGAGAGAGAGAGTGCAAAAGAGAGGGGGAGAGAGAGCGCAAAAGAGAGAGGAGAGAGAGAGGGGGGAGAGAGCGCAAAAGAGATGGGGGAGAGAGAGCGCAAAAGAGATGGGGGAGAGGGAGCGCAAAAGAGATGGGAGAGAGAGAGCACAAAAGAGATGGAAGAGAGAGAGCGCAAAACAGAGGGGAGAGAGAGTGCAAAAGAGAGGGGGAGAGAGAGCGCAAAAGAGAGGGGGGAGAGACAAAGCTCAAAAGAGAGGGGGGAGAGAGCTCAAAAGAGAGGGGGGAGAGAGCAAAAGAGAGGGGGGAGAGAGAGCGCAAAAAAGTGGGGGGGGAGAGAGAGCGCAAAAGAGAGGGGGGAGAGAGCTCAAAAGAGAGGGGGGAGAGAGAGCTCAAAAGAGAGGGGGGAGAGAGTGCAAAGGAGAGGGGGAGAGAGAGAGCGCAAAAGAGATGGGGGAGAGAGAGAGTGCAAAAAAGAGGGGGGAGTGAGAGCGCAAAAGAGAGGGGGGAGAGAGAGAGCTCAAAAGAGAGGGGGAGAGAGAGAGCTCAAAAGAGAGGGGGATAGAGAGAGCAAAAGAGAGGGGGGAGAGAGAGCGCAAAAGAGAGGGGGGGAGAGAGAGCGCAAAAGAGAGGGGGGAGAGAGAAAGCTCAAAAGAGAGGGGGAGAGAGAGAGCAAAAGAGAGGGGGAAAGAGAGAGAGCAAAAGAGAGGGGGAAGTAGAGAGCGCAAGGGGTGGGACCGCTGTACTGCAAAAAATGGCCTGTGTGAACGGGCTTTTGGACTAGTTAATATAATATAATAATAGAGTTGGTTATGCAAAACTGGGGAATAGGTAATAAAGAGATTAGTTATCTTTTTCAACATAAAAATTCTGGAGTAGACTTCCTTTTAATAAAGTTTTTGTGTATGTATTGTAAATATTTTACATTCCAATGTTCTTCACATATAGGATATTTATTTCTAAATAGATATTCCTATATATATATATATATATATATATATATATATATATATATATATATATACATACACACATATTTATTTATGAATAAGTAGAATATATTCTTTTATGTGAAGAACATTGGAATGTGAATTTCATGTCAGGTAAGCGCACCAGAGAAAATGCAATCGGGTTTTTGCAACTTGTTAGGTGTTAGGGTTTTCCCCAACTTGTTAGGTGTTAGGGTTTTCCCCACTTTTAGTTGGTTATGCAAAACTAGGGAATAGGTAATAAAGGGATTAGTTATATTTTTCATCATAAAAATTCTGGAGTAGACTTCCCTTTAATAAAGTGTTTGTGTGATAGAGGGGAGAGAGATAGAGAGGGGAGAGGGATAGAGAGATAGAGAGTGGGGAGAGATAGAGAGTGGGGAGATATAGAGAGTGGGGAGATATAGAGAGGGGGAGAGAGAGAGAGTGGGAGAGAGAGGGGGAGAGAGGGGAGAGAGAGAGAGGGGGGAGAGAGAGAGAGGGGAGAGAGAGGGGGAGAGAGAGAGAGGAGAGAGAGAGGGGGGAGAGAGAGAGAGGGGGGAGAGAGAGGGGGGGGGTAGAGAGAGGGGGGAGAAAGAGAGGGGGGAGAGAGAGAGGGGGGGAGAGAGAGAGGGGGGGGAGAGGGGGGAGAGAGAGGGGGGAGATAGAGGGGGGAGAGAGAGGGGGGGAGAGAGAGAGCAAAAGAGAGGGGGAGAGAGAGAGTGCAAAAGAGAGGGGGAGAGAGCGCAAAAGAGAGGGGGGAGAGAGTGCAAAAGAGAGGGGGAAGATAGAGCGCAAAAGGGGAAGATAGAGCGCAAAAGAGAGGGGGGGAGAGAGAGCGCAAAAGAGAGGGGGGAAGAAAGAGTGCAAAAGAAGGGGGAGAGAGTGCAAAATAGAGAGGGGGAAGAGTGCAAAAGAGAGGGGGAGAGAGCGCAAAAAAGAAGGGGGAGAGAGCGCAAAAGAGAGGGGTGGAGAGAGCGCAAAAGAGAGGAAGGAAAGAGAGCGCAAAAGAGAGCACAAAAGAGAGGGGGGAGAGAGAGCGCAAAAGAGAGGGGAGAGAGAGAAAGCACAAAAGAGAGGGGGAGAGAGAGAGAGCGCAAAAGAGAGGGGGAGAGAGAGCGCAAAAGAGAGAGGAGAGAGAGAGGGGGGAGAGAGCGCAAAAGAGATGGGGGAGAGAGAGCGCAAAAGAGATGGGGGAGAGGGAGCGCAAAAGAGATGGGAGAGAGAGAGCACAAAAGAGATGGAAGAGAGAGAGCGCAAAAGAGAGGGGAGAGAGAGTGCAAAAGAGAGGGGGAGAGAGAGCGCAAAAGAGAGGGGGGAGAGACAAAGCTCAAAAGAGAGGGGGGAGAGAGCTCAAAAGAGAGGGGGGAGAGAGCAAAAGAGAGGGGGGAGAGAGAGCGCAAAAAAGTGGGGGGGAGAGAGAGCGCAAAAGAGAGGGGGGAGAGAGCTCAAAAGAGAGGGGGGAGAGAGAGCTCAAAAGAGAGGGGGGAGAGAGTGCAAAGGAGAGGGGGAGAGAGAGAGCGCAAAAGAGAGGGGGGAGAGAGAGAGTGCAAAAAAGAGGGGGGAGTGAGAGCGCAAAAGAGAGGGGGGGAGAGAGAGAGCTCAAAAGAGAGGGGGAGAGAGAGAGCTCAAAAGAGAGGGGGATAGAGAGAGCAAAAGAGAGGGGGGAGAGAGAGCGCAAAAGAGAGGGGGGGAGAGAGAGCGCAAAAGAGAGGGGGGAGAGAGAAAGCTCAAAAGAGAGGGGGAGAGAGAGAGCAAAAGAGAGGGGGAAAGAGAGAGAGCAAAAGAGAGGGGGAAGTAGAGAGCGCAAGGGGTGGGACCGCTGTACTGCAAAAAATGGCCTGTGTGAACGGGCTTTTGGACTAGTTAATATAATATAATAATAGAGTTGGTTATGCAAAACTGGGGAATAGGTAATAAAGAGATTAGTTATCTTTTTCAACATAAAAATTCTGGAGTAGACTTCCTTTTAATAAAGTTTTTGTGTATGTATTGTAAATATTTTACATTCCAATGTTCTTCACATATAGGATATTTATTTCTAAATAGATATTCATATATATATATATATATATATATATATATATATATATATATACATACACACATATTTATTTATGAATAAGTAGAATATATTCTTTTATGTGAAGAACATTGGAATGTGAATTTCATGTCAGGTAAGCGCACCAGAGAAAATGCAATCGGGTTTTTGCAACTTGTTAGGTGTTAGGGTTTTCCCCACTTTTTGCGCTCCATTGAAGTCTATAGGAGAACAAGGTAACAGGGTTGCAAAATTCGAAGTTTAGCTTTTTGCACGAGTCGGGTTCACGTGCAAGCGAAAACTTTTCACTTTCAACTTGTAATATGTGCACAAAAATGTTACTTCTAGTGGAGTTAACATGCGAGCAGGAGCGCAAACTACTGTTCCACTTGTAATCTAGCCCTAAGTATATACAGTATCTTCCTATCACTGATACGTTATTTCACACATGACCCCACTCAAAACCTTATCACTTGACTATTACTGAAATACTATTAAATACTTTTCTGTTTTTCCCATTTTGGAAATGTGATTTATTACTTTTCCTACAGCTTTATGCCTTCCCTAAGGGCAGAGGGCAGGCATGATAACATTTTTATCAGGATAAAATATTTTACTTTTGTCTAACAAAATTTTGTAACGGACATCTGAATTTCATATTGCAAATTATTAAACTTGTCATACTGTAGTAATATTTCCTAAAACATTTGTGAATGCATCACATAAAGGGCTCCATTTAAGAAGTTGTGAATGTTGCTTTGGAATGCCTTCATCAGACTGCTGCTTTTTAACCTACTGGTGTTTCACAATCCCCCTGGACTTCTCCCACCAGGATGATTGACGGCCCCTGCTCGTGAGCGTTTGATCGCATGTTTGGGGAGCCGCGTTGCACAAGCAGTGATGTTGGGCGGACAGGGGCGGAGATGTCCCGCATTTGGTAAATCTTCCCCATAGTGTAAAAGGCACATTTCCACAAAACCAAGGATTGCATTCCAGATTTACTTAGGTTCAAATTGATTTATACAGATACTTGTACATTTATGATTTTGCTTAATATTTTTATTAAATTATTCAAATATTTTCTTTATATTTTTTACTGTATAAACAAAGCATATTAACGCTTATGGTTATTGTATATTTTTTTTATTAGTATGTAGGTTTACCAGTATACCACACCATACGCATTAATATGAATCAGCATAAGGTTGCTTATCTCTGATTTATCACTATTATTTTGCTATTGTTGGCTGTATATTCCTATGATTTGCCTTTTTATTAGTTGATAAATTGCCTTTTTATATATAGTGCATGACATGGCATTATCTTGTCCGTATTATACTGTGGTAAGACTTGGTAAGATTTTTGTTTTATGAGTGCTAAAATATGTGTTTTCTGCTATACACACCATTATTCCTGTTTTGTGCAAACCATTATCGCTAAATTTCTATGGTTTTGGATAACAACAGGGCCAGACCTGGACCAAAAATATGAGATGAGGAAAAAGAACATGCTGAGTCTCATAGTATATCCACTAATTTATTGGTATACTGGCTTCTGTCAGCAAAGAGTACTATTAGAAGATAAGTTAGAGTGGAGCGCCAACAAAGGCAAGGTCTGGTGTGTGTGTGAGGGATGTGTTCACACTATCTTAAATGGGGGCTAAATCCCTATAAAAACTCCAAAAATTAAATGGTTATAGAACAATAAAGATGAAAGTTATAACACAATTTTAATACAAACACAAATTACATCACTAAACATGGATCCATGGTACATAAAAACATATGTATATATATATATATATATATATATGTATAAAAACAATTCTAAAAATACAACACTTAAAATATAGGGTTAAGTGCCAGGGGGATTGTATCCCTCCAAGAGCAAATAGCCCAAAACTTGGTTACTGATTCAATTGATATAGTTATAATGATGCTAGAACTAATATGGGTATGTGGATAGTAGAGGTGGTATGCCTCAACTACCCTCTATGACATTGGGTTCAGGGCTACCCAAAATGAGGATTCAAATAACTAGTAGGTTTTTCCCTATTAGTCTGATAAATGCAATATGCAGATTATACAGAAGCAGAAAAAATATAAAATTTCAAATAAAAATTCACAACGTGGTGTATGTCACATGTGAAAAAAAGAGGTTGTAAAAAAGTGATCACAGATTAAACTAGTGTGTACACAAACTAGTGTTGATCAAAAAATGATTCCAAAAAGTGAAAACAAAAAATTCTTGAAAAATAAAACTATAAACATGTGTAAAAATGTGTAAAAAATATGGGTGACAAATCACACAGTGAGTGATGCGTGAAATGATGTGGGAAAAGAATTAGTGTAAAAGAGTTACAGAATTCAGAATACAAATAAATACAATAAGGAAACAGATATATATTCCTAAAAAATGTCCCAAAAGTTATAAAATGAAACTCAAATTAGTTCCAAATTAATGTCCATAGAAATCAGATGGTAGTGACATCATGGTGATCCTGATAAAAAAAGTGTCCAAAAATAAAATAAAATAAAATGAAAGTTAATGGTTCCAAAAAATAGTCCAAATCCTCAAGATTATACAATAGATAAACGGTTCCAATCCTTAATGTCAAGGCAAAGAAAAATAGAATTGACAATGTGAGGTAAAAATGAGATAAGAGTAGAAGGCTGGGAAATCCTCAAAGCCTAAAAACAGAAGAAAATGACATAGTATAGTAATGCTTAAATAATAATAAATCATGAAAAATAGCTCACCATATAGTTGCCAACGCGTTTCGGCCCACAGCTTGGGCCTTTCTCAAGACTTCTGTCAGCAAAGGTAAACTCTTATCTGACATGTTTCGCGCATGCGCACATGCGCTTCATCAGAGATATTTTCCTCTACTGCTGTGGGCCTTTTTGTAGATCAGTGGAGCCAATGGTGGGAGAGGGTTGTGTACTTGTGTTAATGATTAACTCTTAGAGGCCCACAATAACTTGACAAGTTGCTTTTTTACTTTAGGACTTAGTAGGTATGAACGATGTTAAAAGCAATTGATCTACTTAAGTACAAAGATCTTTGGTTTCCACTTGCTACTAGGATCCACAGCAGTTAAGGAGGCTAAAGAACAGATACAAACTTTTAACATTCACTAGAAATGTATATGTATGTATATCCAATTCTAACTTAATTGATTGCTAATACATTTGTCAAATATATCATCATAATGGTGAAAGGGTAAGTACAATGAAATAAAATTGTTAGGGAGAAAAGGGGGAGAAAAATGATTATTTAAAATAAAAAATGACAATAAAAACAATAATTGTTTAAGAAACATTCATATAGAAACATTATTTATCTATAGAAACATATTTCTTTTCTTTATTATTATCCCCTCTTCTTAAATTTTATAATTTTTATGTTTGTTCTACTATTAGTACTCATCTGGTGTGTCTTCCTATTGGCTAGTCTAGCCTTGCTAACTATTTATGTTAGTGAGTGTGTTAAATTGCTGTTATACTCCTTTGGCTATTTGACTAGTCTTTGCTTATGCTATTTGCTGTAGGGTCAAAAAGCTTATTTACAAATAATGCATTCTTATATTTAATCTGCTTAGTTTAAAAGGGAGACGAAGAGGGGAAGATGGAGAGTTTGTAGACCCTAGTTTTGTTAGGATTCTTGCTAAACACCTCTCTTCCATATTATGTGAGGGAGCAAGCTAGTATATACTTCTGGATGTTAAAGGGACAGTCTAGGCCAAAATAAACTTTCATGATTCAGATAGAGCATGTAATTTTAAACAATTTTCCAATTTACTTTTATCACCAATTTTGCTTTGTTCTCTTGGTATTCTTAGTTGAAAGCTTAACCTAGGAGGTTCATATGCTAATTTCTTAGACCTTGAAGCCCACCTCTTTCAGATTGCATTTTAACAGTTTTTTCACCACTAGAGGGTGTTAGTTCACGTATTTCATATAGATAACACTGTGCTCGTGCACGGCAAGTTATCTGGGAGCAGGCACTGATTGGCTAGACTGCAAGTCTGTCAAAAGAACTGAAAAAAGGGGCAGTTTGCAGAGGCTTAAATACAAGATAATCACAGAGGTTAAAAGTATATTATTATAAATGTGTTAGTTATGCAAAACTGGGAAATAGGTAATAAAGGGATTATCTATCTTTTAAAACAATAAAAATTCTGGTGTAGACTGTCCCTTTAAATGTTCGGGTCTAGATTAAGAATATTTCATTTTACTTTATCTTAATTATGATTACCTTATTGGTCTGTTAGATCAAGAGATAAAATCACATTTCTAGAGAGAATAGTTTTCTTATGAAAAATTGAATATAACTAATAAATGAAAAATTGTATGATAGTTTAAAATTATGATGAAATAAAATAAAATATAATAGCAGTGAAGTTTATGTGGGAGATGCAGATCTTAGGTGGGAGTATTCTGACCAATTTTTTTGATAGGTATTTGTGAATTTATGCAATTGTTTGAAGTTTTGTTTGGTTCAGAGAGACATCAAAGGAGCTATTTAACTTTTGCAATCTTTTGCTGATAGTACTTCTTCATTAAAGGATTGTATTTAGTTTATCTGTTTTTTATCTTGCTGTCTATGTGTGTATGCGTATTCGCATATTCACTCATAGATATACTCATATGTATCCACAAATGTATACTTATCCATTCACACACTCCTATACATGTATATATATCACTTGTCATATCTTATACTGATGGATGCTCAACTATAGGGCTATAGTACTTTATATTATGTGTTTATGATTAGGTTAATATCAATGGATTATTTATTATCTTTAAAAGATTAACTATTGATGGATTTTAGTATAATATTGATTACTGATAACTAATCTATAAATAGATTCAAATCATATCTTTTGTTCATTCCTTGTGGTGTTCTAGTTTATAACGTGAAAATCCAGAATACTTCTCTCCTAAGGAGTTTCTTGATTCTGTCTCCTCCTAATGGATAATTTTCTATATGTTCTATTGCCTTAAAGGAGAAGTTGGATAATCTTTGTTCATGTAAATGAAAATATTTTGCTACTGGGGTTCTGGGTATCTCTTCCTCTATTGAAATTAAGTGTTCTCTAATACGATCTTTTAAAGGGCGTGTTGTTATACCTATATATTGTTGTAGACATTGTTTACATGTAATGAGATATATGATATGTGTTGATGTACAATCCATCCTTTGTGGTATATGATATATTTTATTGGTTTGTGAGGAATTTAATGTCAAGTTTTTGTTGGTGTATGAACAGCTTTTGCATGGTCTTCTACCACAGCTATAGTTTCCTTTGGATGTGAGCCAATTAGTATTAGTTTCTATTTTTGTATGGAATTTTTCGGTAACCATATCTTGTATGGTCGGTGCTCTTTTTGCCACAAATTTAATTCCCTTTTCTAATTTACTTCTTAATGTTAAATCTCCATTTAAGACCGATAAATATTTCTTTATTATCTTAGTGATAGTATAAAATTGGTTACTAAATTTTGTGGTAAAGTATATATTTTCCCTTGGTAATTTTGCTTCTTCCTCTATGTTAGATGTTCCTTTCGTAGTTGTTCTTTTTTCCTTATTTCTGTTAAGGAGTTCGATCCTATCAGTTTTTGCTACTTGTTGTTTAATGTTAAGTAAAATTTTATTTTTGTATCCTCTTAATAATAGTCTTTGGGTGAGTTCTTTCGCCTGTTTATTATATAAGTGTAGGGTAGTGCAATTTCTCTGTATCCGTAGATACTGACCTTTCGGGATACCTTTTCACATATGTTGAGCATGACAAGAGTCTGCTCTTAGCATAGTGTCAAGGTATATGTGAAGATTAATATATATATATATATATATTATTATATATTTGGCTATCAGCACCAAATGATTCATTCATTTATAAGGCATTAAATGCTTTGACTGACCAAAATTCAATCCTCCCCCAATTCTTTTGATTACACAGGATGGGTCACAAAGTCACTTAAAAAGAAATGTTGTCAAAGTTATCTTGAGGAAGAGCAGGTTTATAGCTTTATATAGGAAGAAAATACAGATTGCCTCAAAAGATAATATATCTGTATATTCAGTATCTGAAATCAGATATGAGAGACTTTTCCCTGATTAACATAGCTTTTGAAGCCCACAGCCCTGCAGGGGGTAGCAAACAGGGGCCTGATAGTCCACCAGGCCAGCATACATCATGGAATGTGTGGAGACGACATTCTCTGCATCAAGTCAAATAAGCAAGTAACATTTTGACTACATAGTGATTAGTATAGACTTTTTAATAACCCTGCTGTGTATTGAGACAATGAAAGTTTGACCAGCAAAGACATATGTTTACAATGAAGCTATGTTAACTTCAATTTTTTTTTAATGAAATATATTTTTATTAAACAGGTTTAGAATGCAAATCACAAGATACACAGGTCATGTAAGAAAACATATTGCTCAGTTCCATCTGGTTGCAATAATAGAAATATAAACAAGAAATACAGCTTCAACTGTGTATCTAAGGGTCAATAGATGTATGGAATCAAAAATAAGCCTCCGAGAAGACTAACAATAGCATCTGCTCATCCGACACTTAAATAACCTTATTTAATAAGTAAAAGTAACAAACCAGTAAAGAAATATGAAATAAAAAGAAGAAAAGGAAAGAGAAAAAGGAAAAGTAGACCTAAGAAGAGTAGGGAATAAGGAAGTCTCTTCAATAATTTCTGCTGTTAAGTATCATGAGTTTGTGAGTATCTTTAATGGCCAAGAGAATCACATAAGATAGAGGGGTATGGAAGACACAGTTCACAGCTTTTATGTTGGCGATACGTCAGTATCGAAAGTTTCGGGTTAAGGTTATTTTTATGGTGGAATTTGCAATGTGGGTGTAGGATTTTTTCCAAGGATTCCCAAAAGGTTCGCAGGTGAGGGCATGACCACCATATATGCAATATCACCATATATATATGGAGAATGGTTAGATTCTATCCTACAGCCAATTGCCACTTCACAACTAAGTTACCTTAGGGATAGTACACATCTTTTAAACACGTTAGATGATATCAACTGGCAACCTGATTTTTCCTGGCTTGTTATAGATATTACCTCTCTATATACTTCTATTCCCTAACATTTGGGCATCCAGGCAGTCAAATTCTTTTTACATAGGGATTCTGGTTTAGACTCCCCTACAATTGAATATGTCTGTGAAGTACTCAGGTTTCTTTTTCTCGCATAAACTATTTTTTATTCGATAGTCAATACTACTTACAAACTTGTGGCACTGCCATGGGGGCTAAGTATGCCCCCTCTTTTGCTAACATATTTGTCGCCTGGTGGGAGCTACTCTATGTCTATACTCCAATGAATTCTTGGTGTGAAGATATATAATTATTATTACGGTACATAGATGACCTTCTTTTTATAATCAAAAAACCACTTGATGATATATTCAATGAATTTCTTGATTTTTGTAACAATAATGAGATGGGTCTTAGATTTACTGGGGAATACAGCAAAGTAAGTGTCAATTACCTTGACTTAACTCTCCAAATTGTTGACAATCAATAGTCACCAAACATTTAGGAAAATAACAGCTGGTAATACCATCCTTCATGCTACTTCTCAACATCCACTCCATCTTATTGAATCTATACCCAAATCACAATTTATCAGACTTAGGCGCAATAGCAAATCTGACAAGATCTCTGATCAGCAATCTATAGAACTTAGAAACAGACTAACTAAAAGAGGGTATAAGTTTCATAAGTTAGAAAAATGTAGAAAAATGGTCAGCACTTATAATCAAAATACCTTCCATACTAATTTAAGAGAAGATAGCTTTGATGATTCAATAGTATTCACTACCGAATTTAGTCAACAATGCCAAGAAATAGTAGCCATTCTTAAGAAGCATTTACCAATACTGGCTACAGATGATGTACTTAGTAAATACATCCACAAATATAAGTTTGTCCCAAAAGATCGAAAACATTGGGGCAAATACTGTCTCCAAGCATGGTTAAGAATAATTCCCAAGATATGCCAAAAAATTGGTTATCTAAAAAGGAACGTATAAATGTGGAGCTAAAATCTGCTATGCCTGTCCCAACATACTTCAGGGTGACACCTTTCGTTGCACTATTGATAACAACACTTATAATGTAGACTTTTATGCTAATTGTTCTACTCAATATGCTGTTTATTTGCTTACATGCAAACTTTGTTCCTGCCAGTATGTAGGCATGACATCACGTCATGTTAGAACCAGATTCAATGAACACATCAGGGATACTAAGAATTATGACTCTGATTCAGCTGTAGCAAATCATTTTAATAATATCCACTTTTCAAAAAAAGCAGATCTGTCATTACAAGTTATAGATATAGCTATAGTTCCCCCAAGAGGAGGTAATAAAAACTAAAACTCCTAGAGAAAAAAGAACTATACTGGATCTTAAAACTCAAAACATGCCACCCAACTGGCATGAATAGGGAATGTGATGTTAGTTATTTTATTGATAACTAAGTCTAACTGTCTATGAGAACTATGGCTCGTGCGTTATTCACTTGCCTTATCATTTGCTAGATTTAGATTTAGTTTTATAAAGGTAATTTATTAGAGTTTGACACTTTACGTTTATTATTCTTTAGCTAGTTTAGCTTATTCTTTTAAGAGTTTTTCTTTTGTTACTGACAAAATACTAAACATGATATTACAAACATCACATTAATATTATTAGAATGTTTAAATTCATATATATATATATATATATATATATATATCATTTACATTGTACTCTATTACCCATTATGCAGTATTTTTCATTACATATTTTTATTTTTATTTTTATTTATTACTTTTTCATTTTTCATTTCTTTGATTTTTTTTTATTTTTAATTATTTAGTTTTTTATGTTATTTGATGCATTCATTTACATGTATTGTGTTTTTTGTTACATAGCCTGTGTACCCTGTAACTTTGTGAATTGGTATTTTAAAATTATCCTGTGTCCATCCAGATCTAACTATGTTTTTAACCAATTTTTATCCGGCTACTGAGGGGTTAACATCTTCTTTCAGCCTATAAATTGTTATGGTTGTAACATAGACAACAGTCTATGAGTAAGCGCCACTAGGGGGCGCAAAACGCGTAAGACCTTTGTATGCTCTGTTCCCCTGCCTGTCAGTCTGCATTTTTTAACTCAGCTAAGAGCTGCAATAAAGATTTGAATTTTACCTTTTTCCGCCTGTGGGTCTGCATCGAAGTGCCTGCCACCTCCTCTCTTTGTGCATCACCATATATGCCCCCACATCTCCTCCAGTACTGGGGAGAGACCTCGGGGTATATTAATTTCAGTCTGACAGGAGTCATATACCACCTCAAAAGAATCTTATAATTCATTTTGAGGATCTGAGGAGACACCGAAGATTTGCAGGTAAAATCAAATAGGTTGTACCATTTTTTCTGGAGTAATATCTATGTGCAGCTCTTCTTGCCAGGATTGAGTGTATGTCGGTAGCGTTTTATGTAAACAATCATCTATAATTCGTCTTGACAGGGCTAAGGTTCCTCTTGAGGGAGTGCCAGTCCTACAAAGTTTCTCAAATGAGGTAAGGGGGGTGTGAGCTGGAGACTGGGGGAGCGATCCGATAAAGATCGTAGTTTGCAGCGCAAGCGAAGGGAACCCCCTCGACCGGAGTTTCAGCTCGCAACTCGAGCTATCCTATATACGGCGCCATCAGAGGCTAAAGTGCCGTAAGTCTGATAAACCAACAATGTCCAGAATTCTGCGTAAGAACAAATTTCTGGAGCCGCCAGTGACTTACGGCACTTTAGAAACTGCCGGCGCCTACAAAAACTGACTAAGTTATAAAATCACCCGTACTGTCTAACATGCCTCCCAAACATAGCCCGACACGTCTAACCCTCTATCGCTATCCCCCCCTCACTATCCTAACAATAAAAAATGTATTAAACCCCTAAACCGCCACTCCCAGACCCCACCGCCACCTAATAAATTTATTAACCCCTAAACTGCTGCTCCCGGACACCGCCGCCACCTACATTATCTATATTACCCCCTAATGTGAGCTCCTACCCTGCCGCCATCTACATTAGCTACCCCCTAATGTGAGCTCCTACCCCGCCGCCACCTACATTAACTACCCTATAATGTGAGCTCCTACCCCGCCCACGACCCTACATTAACTAACCCTAATGTGAGCCCCTTACACCGCCGCCAGCTATATTAAAATTATTAACCCCTAATTTAATCCCCCTACCCCGCCACCAGCTATATTAAAATTATTAACCCATAATCTAATCCCCCTACCCGCCGCCAGCTATAATAAAATGATTAACCCCTAATTTAATCCCCCCTATACTGCCGCCAGCTATATTAATTACATTAACCCCTAATTTAATCTCCCTATACCGCCGCCAGCTATATTATATACATTAACCCCTAATCTAATCCCCCTATACCGCCGCCAGCTAAAATAAATAGATTAACCCATAATCTAATCCCCCTACACCACCGCCCAGCTATATTAAATAGATTAACCCCTAATCTAATCCCCTTACACCGCCGCCAGCTATATTAACTATATTAACCCTAATTATATTAGGGTTAAGATAGTTATAGTTATTATATTATATATATTAACTATATTAACCCTAATTATATTAGGGTTAATATAGTTGATATCGTTATTATATTATATATATATATTAAGTATAATAACCCTATCTAACTCTAACATCCCTAACTAAATTCTTATTAAAATAAATCTAATTTATATTAATATTATTAATTAAAATATTCCTTTTTAAATCTAAATACTTACCTATAAAATAAACCCTAAGATAGCTACAATGTAATTAATAATTACATTGTAGCTATTTTAGGGTTTATATTTATTTTACAGGTAACTTGGTATTTATTTTAACTAGGTACAAAAGCTATTAAATAGTTAATAACTATTTAATAGCTACCTAGTTAAAATAATTACCAATTTACCAATAAAATAAATCCTAACCTAAGTTAAAAATACACCTACACTATCAATAAATTAAATAAACTACAAATATCTAAACTAAAATACAATTAAATAAACTAAACTAAATTACAAAAAAACCACTAAATTACAAAAAAAAACACTAAATTACAAAAAATAAAAAAAGATTACAAGATTTTTAAGCTAATTACACCTATTCTAAGCCCCCTAATAAAATAATAAAGCCCCCCAAAATAAAAAATGTCCCTACCCTATTCTAAAATACAAAAGTTAACAGCTCTATTACCTTACCAGCCCTTAAAAGGGCCTTTTGCGGGGCATGCCCCAAAAGGCACCTAAGAAGAGTAGGGAATAAGGAAGTCTCTTCAATAATTTCTGCTGTTAAGTATCATGAGTTTGTGAGTATCTTTAATGGCCAAGAGAATCACATAAGATAGAGGGGTATGGAAGACACAGTTCACAGCTTTTATGTTGGCGATACGTCAGTATCGAAAGTTTCGGGTTAAGGTTATTTTTATGGTGGAATTTGCAATGTGGGTGTAGGATTTTTTCCAAGGATTCCCAAAAGGTTCGCAGGTGAGGGCATGACCACCATATATGCAATATCACCATATATATATGGAGAATGGTTAGATTCTATCCTACAGCCAATTGCCACTTCACAACTAAGTTACCTTAGGGATAGTACACATCTTTTAAACACGTTAGATGATATCAACTGGCAACCTGATTTTTCCTGGCTTGTTATAGATATTACCTCTCTATATACTTCTATTCCCTAACATTTGGGCATCCAGGCAGTCAAATTCTTTTTACATAGGGATTCTGGTTTAGACTCCCCTACAATTGAATATGTCTGTGAAGTACTCAGGTTTCTTTTCTCGCATAACTATTTTTTATTCGATAGTCAATACTACTTACAAACTTGTGGCACTGCCATGGGGGCTAAGTATGCCCCCTCTTTTGCTAACATATTTGTCGCCTGGTGGGAGCTACTCTATGTCTATACTCCAATGAATTCTTGGTGTGAAGATATATAATTATTATTACGGTACATAGATGACCTTCTTTTTATAATCAAAAAACCACTTGATGATATATTCAATGAATTTCTTGATTTTTGTAACAATAATGAGATGGGTCTTAGATTTACTGGGGAATACAGCAAAGTAAGTGTCAATTACCTTGACTTAACTCTCCAAATTGTTGACAATCAAATAGTCACCAAAACATTTAGGAAAATAACAGCTGGTAATACCATCCTTCATGCTACTTCTCAACATCCACTCCATCTTATTGAATCTATACCCAAATCACAATTTATCAGACTTAGGCGCAATAGCAAATCTGACAAGATCTCTGATCAGCAATCTATAGAACTTAGAAACAGACTAACTAAAAGAGGGTATAAGTTTCATAAGTTAGAAAAATGTAGAAAAATGGTCAGCACTTATAATCAAAATACCTTCCATACTAATTTAAGAGAAGATAGCTTTGATGATTCAATAGTATTCACTACCGAATTTAGTCAACAATACCAAGAAATAGTAGCCATTCTTAAGAAGCATTTACCAATACTGGCTACAGATGATGTACTTAGTAAATACATCCACAAATATAAGTTTGTCCCAAAAGATCGAAAACATTGGGGCAAATACTGTCTCCAAGCATGGTTAAGAATAATTCCCAAGATATGCCAAAAAATTGGTTATCTAAAAAAGGAACGTATAAATGTGGAGCTAAAATCTGCTATGCCTGTCCCAACATACTTCAGGGTGACACCTTTCGTTGCACTATTGATAACAACACTTATAATGTAGACTTTTATGCTAATTGTTCTACTCAATATGCTGTTTATTTGCTTACATGCAAACTTTGTTCCTGCCAGTATGTAGGCATGACATCACGTCATGTTAGAACCAGATTCAATGAACACATCAGGGATACTAAGAATTATGACTCTGATTCAGCTGTAGCAAATCATTTTAATAATATCCACTTTTCAAAAAAAGCAGATCTGTCATTACAAGTTATAGATATAGCTATAGTTCCCCCAAGAGGAGGTAATAAAACTAAAATCCTAGAGAAAAAAGAACTATACTGGATCTTAAAACTCAAAACATGCCACCCAACTGGCATGAATAGGGAATGTGATGTTAGTTATTTTATTGATAACTAAGTCTAACTGTCTATGAGAACTATGGCTCGTGCGTTATTCACTTGCCTTATCATTTGCTAGATTTAGATTTAGTTTTATAAAGGTAATTTATTAGAGTTTGACACTTTACGTTTATTATTCTTTAGCTAGTTTAGCTTATTCTTTTAAGAGTGTTTCTTTTGTTACTGACAAAATACTAAACATGATATTACAAACATCACATTAATATTATTAGAATGTTTAAATTCATATATATATATATATATATATATATATATATATATATATATATCATTTACATTGTACTCTAATTACCCATTATGCAGTATTTTTCATTACATATTTTTATTTTTATTTTTATTTATTACTTTTTCATTTTTCATTTCTTTGATTTTTTTTTTATTTTTAATTATTTAGTTTTTTATGTTATTTGATGCATTCATTTACATGTATTGTGTTTTTTGTTACATAGCCTGTGTACCCTGTAACTTTGTGAATTTGTATTTTACAATTATCCTGTGTCCATCCAGATCTAACTATGTTTTTAACCAATTTTTATCCGGCTACTGAGGGGTTAACATCTTCTTTCAGCCTATAAATTGTTATGGTTGTAACATAGACAACAGTCTATGAGTAAGCGCCACTAGGGGGCGCAAAACGCGTAAGACCTTTGTATGCTCTGTTCCCCTGCCTGTCAGTCTGCATTTTTTTAACTCAGCTAAGAGCTGCAATAAAGATTTGAATTTTACCTTTTTTCCCGCCTGTGGGTCTGCATCGAAGTGCCTGCCACCTTCTCTCTTTGTGCATCACCATATATGCCCCCACATCTCCTCCAGTACTGGGGGAGAGACCTCGGGGTATATTAATTTCAGTCTGACAGGAGTCATATACCACCCTCAAAAGAATCTTATAATTCATTTTGAGGATCTGAGGAGACACCGAAGATTTGCAGGTAAAATCAAATAGGTTGTACCATTTTTTCTGGAGTAATATCTATGTGCAGCTCTTCTTGCCAGGATTGAGTGTATGTCGGTAGCGTTTTATGTAAACAATCATCTATAATTCGTCTTGACAGGGCTAAGGTTCCTCTTGAGGGAGTGCCAGTCCTACAAAGTTTCTCAAATGAGGTAAGGGGGCGTGTGAGCTGGAGACTGGGGGAGCGATCCGATAAAGATCGTAGTTTGCAGCGCAAGCGAAGGGAACCCCCTCCGCCCGGAGTTTCAGCTCGCAACTCGAGCTATCCTATATACGGCGCCATCAGAGGCTAAAGTGCCGTAAGTCTGATAAACCAACAATGTCCAGAATTCTGCGTAAGAACAAATTTCTGGAGCCGCCAGTGACTTACGGCACTTTAGAAACTGCCGGCGCCTACAAAAACTGACTAAGTTATAAAATCACCCGTACTGTCTAACATGCCTCCCAAACATAGCCCGACACGTCTAACCCTCTATCCGCTATCCCCCCTCACTATCCTAACAATAAAAAATGTATTAACCCCTAAACCGCCACTCCCAGACCCCACCGCCACCTAATAAATTTATTAACCCCTAAACTGCTGCTCCCGGACACCGCCGCCACCTACATTATCTATATTACCCCCTAATGTGAGCTCCTACCCTGCCGCCATCTACATTAGCTACCCCCTAATGTGAGCTCCTACCCCGCCGCCACCTACATTAACTACCCTATAATGTGAGCTCCTACCCCGCCACGACCTACATTAACTAACCCTAATGTGAGCCCCTTACACCGCCGCCAGCTATATTAAAATTATTAACCCCTAATTTAATCCCCCTACCCCGCCACCAGCTATATTAAAATTATTAACCCATAATCTAATCCCCCTACCCGCCGCCAGCTATAATAAAATGATTAACCCCTAATTTAATCCCCCTATACTGCCGCCAGCTATATTAATTACATTAACCCCTAATTTAATCTCCCTATACCGCCGCCAGCTATATTATATACATTAACCCCTAATCTAATCCCCCTATACCGCCGCCAGCTAAAATAAATAGATTAACCCATAATCTAATCCCCCTACACCACCGCCAGCTATATTAAATAGATTAACCCCTAATCTAATCCCCTTACACCGCCGCCAGCTATATTAACTATATTAACCCTAATTATATTAGGGTTAAGATAGTTATAGTTATTATATTATATATATTAACTATATTAACCCTAATTATATTAGGGTTAATATAGTTGATATCGTTATTATATTATATATATATATTAAGTATAATAACCCTATCTAACTCTAACATCCCTAACTAAATTCTTATTAAAATAAATCTAATTTATATTAATATTATTAATTAAAATATTCCTTTTTAAATCTAAATACTTACCTATAAAATAAACCCTAAGATAGCTACAATGTAATTAATAATTACATTGTAGCTATTTTAGGGTTTATATTTATTTTACAGGTAACTTGGTATTTATTTTAACTAGGTACAAAAGCTATTAAATAGTTAATAACTATTTAATAGCTACCTAGTTAAAATAATTACCAATTTACCAATAAAATAAATCCTAACCTAAGTTAAAAATACACCTACACTATCAATAAATTAAATAAACTACAAATATCTAAACTAAAATACAATTAAATAAACTAAACTAAATTACAAAAAAAACACTAAATTACAAAAAAAACACTAAATTACAAAAAATAAAAAAAGATTACAAGATTTTTAAGCTAATTACACCTATTCTAAGCCCCCTAATAAAATAATAAAGCCCCCCAAAATAAAAAATGTCCCTACCCTATTCTAAAATACAAAAGTTAACAGCTCTATTACCTTACCAGCTCTTAAAAGGGCCTTTTGCGGGGCATGCCCCAAAGAAATCAGCTCTTTTGCCTGTAAAAAAAAATTTCAGCCAATCGGATTGAACTTGAATCTGATTGGCTGATTCAATCAGCCAATCAGATTTTTCTACCTTAATTCGATTGGCTGATAGAATCCTATCAGCCAATCGGAATTCGACAGACGCCATCTTGGATGACATCATTTAAAGGAACCTTATTCGTCGGGAAGTTGTCGTGCCGGATGGATGTTCCACGTCGGAGGAGCTAAGAATGAAGATTGAAGATGCCGCTTGGAAGAAAACTTCGCCCCGATGGAGGACCTCTTCTCTGCCGCTTGATTGAAGACATCACCGGATGGAAGACTTCTTCTCTGCCGCTTGATTGAAGACAGTCCCGGATCGGATGAAGAGTTCTGCCTGGCCGGGTGAAGAAAAGATAGGGAGATCTTCAGGGGGGTAGTGTTAGGTTTCTTTAAGGGGGGGTTTGGGTTAGAGTAAGGGTATGTGGGTGGTGGGTTGTAATGTTGGGGGGTGGTATTGTGTTTTTTTTTACAGGCAAAAGAGCTGATTTCTTTGGGGCATGCCCCGCAAAAGGCCCTTTTAAGGGCTGGTAAGGTAATAGAGCTGTTAACTTTTGTATTTTAGAATAGGGTAGGGACATTTTTTTACTTTGGGGGGCTTTATTATTTTATTAGGGGGCTTAGAATAGTTGTAATTAGCTTAAAAATTTTGTAATCTTTTTTTTATTTTTTGTAATTTAGTGTTTGTTTGTTTTTTGTAATTTAGTTTAGTTTTTTAATTGTATTTTAGTTTAGATATTTGTAGTTTATTTAATTTATTGATAGTGTAGGTGTATTTGTAACTTAGGTTAGGATTTATTTTATAGGTAAATTGGTAATTATTTTAACTAGGTAGCTATTAAATAGTTATTAACTATTTAATAGCTATTGTACCTAGTTTAAATAAATACCAAGTTACCTGTAAAATAAATATAAACCCTAAAATAGCTACAATGTAATTATTAATTACATTGTAGCTATCTTAGGGTTTATTTTATAGGTAAGTATTTAGATTTAAATAGGAATATTTTAATTAATAATATTAATATTAATTAGATTTATTTTAATAAGAATTTAGTTAGGGATGTTAGAGTTAGATAGGGTTATTATACTTAATATATATATATAATATATATATATATATATATATATATATATAATAACGATATTAACTATATTAACCCTAATATAATTAGGGTTAATATAGTTAACATATATAATAACTATATTAACTATATTAACCCTAATATAATTAGGGTTAATATAGTTAATATAGCTGGCGGCGGTGTAGGGGGATTAGATTAGGGGTTAATCTATTTAATATAGCTGGCGGTGGTGTAGGGGGATTAGATTAGAGGTTAATCTATTTAATATAGCTGGCGGCGGTATAGGGGGATTAGATTAGGGGTTAATGTATTTATTATAGCTGGCGGCGGTATAGGGGGATTAAATTAGGGGTTAATGTAATTAATATAGCTGGCGGCGGTATAGGGGGATTAAATTAGGGGTTAATCATTTTAATATAGCTGGCGGCGGTGTAAGGGGCTCACATTAGGGGGTAGTTAATGTAGGTGGCGGCGGGGTAGGAGCTCACATTAGGGGGTAGTTAATGTAGGTGGCGGCAGGGTAGGAGCTCACATTAGGGGGTAATATAGATAATGTAGGTGGCGGCGGTGTCCGGGAGCGGCGGTTTAGGGGTTAATAACTTTATTAGGTGGCGGCGGGGTCCGGGAGCGGCGGTTTAGGGGTTAGTACATTTTTTATTGTTAGGATAGTGAGGGGGGATAGCGGATAGAGGGTTAGACGTGGTCGGGCTATGTTTGGGAGGCGTGTTACGTACAGTACGGGTGATTTTATGACTTAGTCAGGTTTTGTAGGCTCCAGCAGTTTCTAAAGTGCCGTAAGTCACTGGTGATTCCAGAAATTTGTACTTACAAAGATTTCTGGACATCGCTGGTTTATCAGACTTACGGCACTTTAGCCTCTGACGGCGCTGTATATAGGATAGCTTGAGTTGCGAGCTGAAACTACGGGCAAAAAATCGGTGTCATGGGTGAATGTATTGAGGATATGCCTCTCACCTGTTTAATTATGGTATCCCAAGAAGAGAAAATGTGCCTGTATAGAGGAGAAGACCTAGCTTTAGGGGGTCAGAATAAATAAAGTATTCAGGGCAGTATTGACATTTTTGCAATTTGGTTTCTTCCCCACCAAGAGAAATATTTAGTCTGCCAAGACTGACAATCCCTCGATAGTTCCTGTAATAGCGGGGTGTAGTTAGATTTAAAGAGGGATGAGACTTTAGGTGTAATATTTACCCCCAGGTATCTAATTTGTTCACTACTTAACTGATAAGGGCAAACCCGGGCAAGGGCAGAGAACCTTTGTGAGTTCATAGTAATATTTCGGATATTAGATTTTTGATCATTGATCAGGAAATGGGAAAGGTCTCCAAAACACCGAAACTCCTCCAATACTGCTGGGAGAGATATAGCGGGGTCAGTAAGAGATAATAAGATATCATCCGCATATAAGCTTATGTTATAATTATTAGGGCTAATAGGTATTCTGGCAATGTTGCTATTCAATCTAACATGAGCTGCGAGTGGTTCCATCGCTATAGAGAAGAGTTGGGGGTAAAGCGGGTACCCTTGTCACGTACTGTTACCTATAGTGAAAGAGTCTGAGATTATGCTGTTTACCCTAACTCTTACAGTGGGGTTATTGGTTGTTGATCAATTTGTCGCCAAACCCAAACCCATCCAAGGTAGATCGAAGATATGCCCAATTCATCCTATCAAACGCTTTCTCAGCGTCGGTTGAGACCAGGACCATCTCTAAATTGGAGGTAGTAGCATAATCGATCAGATGGTTTAACTTCAATTTTTTATACAGCCTACATGATTTAAAAAAATATATATATAAAAAAAATAAAAAAAAAAAAAATATATATATATATATATATATATATATATAAAACAATGTTTTATCTGCTGTATTTGGTATGAATATATGTATATATATATTTACATATATTCAGACAACATATTAAATATGCCTCAGATTGTATTACATATACATATGGACATGGGAAATACAAGTCAAATTTGTAATAGATTAAATGGCAATTGTGATAATCCCATTTTTGAAATATATATAACATGTTTTTCTCTATTCCAGATGGGGCTAGAAGATGCTAAATATAGGATTGCCTGCATGGGATGACCTAGGTCATGTCATATGGTTATACACTAAATGCTTTGGAAACTTTAAATACATCTCTTGAAATATAGTGAGATGGATGTATGGAAGTCACTTTGATGTGATATGACTATAAAATGTTGATGTTTGATAACACATTGTAAATTTTCTGTTATGCTAAATGAAATATAAATGCGAGCAAGATAAATTTATTAATGCAATAAATTATAGTATGTTTAAATAATCATTATATAGGGAGATATTTAATAATATAGCAAAAAATGAATATTAGGACTGTATAGCTGTTTGTTTGTCTGCTGCCCCTGATGGCCAAAATCCAGTATTACAGCCAGAAGGCCTTTGGCTGTTAAAAATGAAATTTCCCAGGGCCAATCCGATAAGACCTCACAGGTGACCAATGTATGATCAGTTTCCGAAGAACCAACCCATGCACAGATCCGTAGGGCCTCCCATATTTGTTTAATAAATTATTAAAATATATATAAGCTAATGCAAGAAAGTAAAAGGGACATGCTGCTGACCTTTACTGATAACTGATTGCTGGGCATTTGAAATACAGTTATTATAAGCAAAGCTGGCTACCTTTTCTCATTGATTGCAAAATATACTTATTTGTCTTCTGAGATGAAACAAGAAGTTTCTGGAAACTGAATTATTGATTTGGTCATTTTTGGTGATGTATGATTGTTCTAATTTTTGATATTTAAATCAATAATATTTGGTAAAGTATAAAAGGTAACTAATTACAGGTAAATGTCTAAAACAAAATATATGCATAGTCACTGCAGTTAAATTACAACTGATAGACTTAAAGAGCATTATTTATATTTTAGAATTATATTCATAGTCCTTTAGACTTAAAGGAATACATTGTATTTTAAAACTAGTATTTCATAGCCTGTGTATTGTTAAACAAATCCTAAATGAATGCTAAGTTATTTATCTGGCAAATATATATATATATATATATATATATATATATATATATATATATATATATATATATATATATATACAGGGAGTGCAGAATTATTAGGCAAATTAGTATTTTGACCACATCATCCTCTTTATGCATGTTGTCTTACTCCAAGCTGTATAGGCTCGAAAGCCTACTACCAATTAAGCATATTAGGTGATGTGCATCTCTGTAATGAGAAGGGGTGTGGTCTAATGACATCAACACCCTATATCAGGTGTGCATAATTATTAGGCAACTTCCTTTCCTTTGGCAAAATGGGTCAAAAGAAGGACTTGACAGGCTCAGAAAAGTAAAAAATATTGAGATATCTTGCAGAGGGATGCAGCACTCTTAAAATTGCAAAGCTTCTGAAGCGTGATCATCGAACAATCAAGCGTTTCATTCAAAATAGTCAACAGGGTCGCAAGAAGCATGTGGAAAAACCAAGGCGCAAAATAACTGCCCATGAACTGAGAAAAGTCAAGCATGCAGCTGCCAAGATGCCACTTGCCACCAGTTTGGCCATATTTCAGAGCTGCAACATCACTGGAGTGCCCAAAAGCATAAGGTGTGCAATACTCAGAGACATGGCCAAGGTAAGAAAGGCTGAAAGACGACCACCACTGAACAAGACACACAAGCTGAAACGTCAAGACTGGGCCAAGAAATATCTCAAGACTGATTTTTCTAAGGTTTTATGGACTGATGAAATGAGAGTGAGTCTTGATGGGCCAGATGGATGGGCCCGTGGCTGGATTGGTAAAGGGCAGAGAGCTCCAGTCCGACTCAGACGCCTGCAAGGTGGAGGTGGAGTACTGGTTTGGGCTGGTATCATCAAAGATGAGCTTGTGGGGCCTTTTCGGGTTGAGGATGGAGTCAAGCTCAACTCCCAGTCCTACTGCCAGTTTCTGGAAGACACCTTCTTCAAGCAGTGGTACAGGAAGAAGTCTGCATCCTTCAAGAAAAACATGATTTTCATGCAGGACAATGCTCCATCACACGCGTCCAAGTACTCCACAGCGTGGCTGGCAAGAAAGGGTATAAAAGGAGAAAATCTAATGACATGGCCTCCTTGTTCATCTGATCTGAACCCCATTGAGAACCTGTGGTCCATCATCAAATGTGAGATTTACAAGGAGGGAAAACAGTACACCTCTCTGAACAGTGTCTGGGAGGCTGTGGTTGCTGCTGCACGCAATGTTGATGGTGAACAGATCAAAACACTGACAGAATCCATGGATGGCAGGCTTTTTGAGTGTCCTTGCAAAGAAAGGTGGCTATATTGGTCACTGATTTGTTTTTGTTTTGTTTTTGAATGTCAGAAATGTATATTTGTGAATGTTGAGATGTTATATTGGTTTCACTGGTAAAAAATAAATAATTGAAATGGGTATATATTTCTTTTTTGTTAAGTTGCCTAATAATTATACATGGTAATAGTCACCTGCACACACAGATATCCCCCTAAAATAGCTATAACTAAAAACAAACTAAAAACTACTTCCAAAACTATTCAGCTTTGATATTAATGAGTTTTTTTGGGTTCATTGAGAACATGGTTGTTGTTCAATAATAAAATTAATCCTCAAAAATACAACTTGCCTAATAATTCTGCACTCCCTATATATATATATATATATATATATATATATATATATATATATATATATATATGTCTTAGAATTTGTCCTAATTGTAGGTAACTAAGAATTTATTTCAGCCTAGATAAATTGGCATAGAATTGATTGTTGGCACAAATAATATATACAATTTCTGATGTTTTAAATTGGAATTATATAGGAAAAATTGTGGCTAAATAGCTGATTGTGTTGCTGAATGTTAGTCTCATTGTGATATTTTAAATGCAACTCTGATTTGGGAGGCTATTGTGAATAAGGCAACTTTTATGAACTTTGCACAGCATATTTTAATAGTTTTAAACGTGTTTAGTATTGACTCATATCCTGGTTCCTACAAATATATTTTAATGTGTCTATAAATGTTAACTAATAAAAAGAACTTAGGCATTTATATTAATTTTATAGTCTTGGTATATGCATATTCTACTGGGGTTTAGTTTAAAGGATAATTATTAAATATATTGTGTTATAACCTGGCCATATACTGACAATAGTATTTCTGGATAATGGCTTTCTATAGGTACTAGTTATTATGTTGTCTTCCAAATCATGTTCTAGTAACAAATCCAATAATTCGATAATTGTATCACTGTTTTTTTATGTGAAATTTAAATTGAGTTTGTTGCTATTGAAGAATGTAAGTAATTTTTCTATAGACATTTCTGTGTTCCTTCTAAAAATTAGAATAAAATCGTCTATGAATCTTCCATATATAACCACTTTGTCCTCAAGGGCCAATCCACCTCCAAACAAATACTGGGTTTGAAAGTATCCCATATATATGTTGGCATATAAGGGGGCAAACTTCGCCCCCATGGCCGTACCACATTTTTGGAGGTAGTAGTTGCCCTCAAAAACAAAGTAGTTATGGGTTAGTAAAAACCGTGTTAGTTCCTCTAGGAATTGAATGAATCTTTCTGGAAAGTTCCTATGACATTTTAGCATAAATGTAAGTGCTTGTAAGCCTTCCTCATGTGGTATACTAGAGTATAAGGCTGATACGTCAATGGTCAACCATGTAAAGTTGTTTTGCCATTTTATTCCTTGTACTTGCTGTATTAGGTGTGTGCTGTCTTGTATATATCCTGGTAAGGACTTGACTATTGGTTGTAATACATTAACCAAACAATCTCCCACCCTCTCGCATAGTGACCAAAAATAGGTTCGGGTATTTTAAGGAAGCAGATCAGATAATGTATCTGGATTATTCAACATCTAGATACCTTTGAGATAATGAAACACATATGTTGCAGTAACTGATAAAATATAAATCTGTGTTAAATGTCATATTACTAGCAAAGCTATTGGATAAGTCACCTCTTGTAAAAACTAGTTTTTTGGTGGGTGGCCAGAAGGGGGAAATTTTAATAGAACGATGAACAAAATAAAGTTATGTTTTAGTGCATATTCACTTAGAAATCAGGAATTATGGTTTATTAAATAAATTCCATAAATTCAGGCTACCGTTTTCAAAAACATCACAATTTACTATAGCTTAAATAGGCCTTAATAGCTTTTTAGTTGAAATGCACAGTGCAAAAAGCTAGGTGTGAGGACACATTCAGATGAAGCTCAACCTTATTTTATTTTGTTAGTGACCACTAAACTTAAAGGGACACTGAACCCAATTTTTTTCTTTCATGATTCAGATAGAGCATGCGATTTTAAGCAACTTTCTAATTTACTCATATTTTCACATTTTCTTTATTCTCTTGGTATCTTTATTTTAAAATCAAGGATGTAAGTTTAGATGCCGGCCCATTTTTGGTGAACATCCTGGGTTGTTCTTGCTGATTGGTGGATAAATTCACCCACCAATAAACAAGTGCTGTCAAGTGTATCTGAATCACAAAAGAAACCATTTGGGTTCAGTGTCCCTTTAATAAAATAATCATTTTGGGTGTTCACACAAGCTACTTGGAAAAAAGAAGTCATAGTTTAAAAGAACAGTCTAGTAAAAATTAAATTTTCATGATTCAGATAGGGTATGCGATTTTAAGTAACCTTCCAATTAACTTTTATCATAAAATTTGCATTGTTTTCTTGGTATTTTTTGTTGAGAGCTAAACCTAGGTTGTCCCATATGCTCTGCTAATTTCTAACAGCTAGATTTAGAGTTTGGCGTTAGCCGTCAAAACCAGCGTTAGAGGCTCCTAACGCTGGTTTTGGGCTACCGCTGGTATTTAGAGTCAGTCATGAAAAGGTCTAATGCTCACTTTGCAGACGCAACTTTTCAAAACCGCAGATCCCCCTACACCATTTGCGTATCCTATCTTTTCAATGGGATCTTTCTAATGCCGGTATTTAGAGTCTTGGCTGAAGTGAGCGTTAGAAATCTAACGACAAAACTCCAGCCACAGAAAAAAATGCCAGTAGTTAAGAGCTTTTTGGGCTAACGCCGGTTTATAAAGCTCTTAACTACTGTGCTCTAATGTACACTAACACCCATAAACTACCTATGTACCCCTAAACCGAGGCCCCCCCACATCGCCGCCACACTATTAACATTTTTTAACCCCTAATCTGCCGACCGCACACCGCCGCCAGCTATGTTATCCCTATGTACCCCTAATCTGCTGCCCCTAACACCGCCGACCCCTATATTATATTTATTAACCCCTAATCTGATGCCCCCAACGTCGCCTCCACCTACCTACAATTATTAACCCCTAATCTGCCGACCGGACCTCACTGCCACTATAATAAATGTATTAACCCCTAATCCGCCTCACTCCCGTCTCAATAACCCTATAATAAATAGTATTAACCCCTAATCTGCCCTCCCTAACATCGCCGACACCTAACTTCAAGTATTAACCCCTAATCTGCCGACCAGACCTCACTGCTACTCTAATAAATGTATTAACCCCTAAAGCTAACACTAACCCTAACTAACTAACTCTAACACTAACACCCCCCCTAAGTTAAATATAATTTAAATCTAACAAATAAATTAACTCTTATTAAATAAATTATTCCTATTTAAAGCTAAATACTTACCTGTAAAATAAACACTAATATAGCTACAATATAAATTATAAATATATTGTAGCTATTTTAGGAATAATATTTATTTTACAGGCAACTTTGTAATTATTTTAACCAGGTACAATAGCTATTAAATAATTAATAACTATTTAATGGCTACCTAGTTAAAATAATTACAAAATTACCTGTAAAATAAATCCTAACCTAAGTTACAATTAAACCTAACACTACACTATCAATAAATTAATTAAATAAAATACCTACAATTATCTACAATTAAACCTAACACTACACTATCAATAAATTAATTAAATACAATACCTACTAATAAATACAATTAAATAAACTAACTAAAGTACAAAAAATAAAAAAGAACTAAGTTACAAAAAATAAAAAATTTTTTACGGACATTAGAAAAATATTACAACAATTTTAAACTAATTACACCTACTCTAAGCCCCCTAATAAAATAACAAAGCCCCCCAAAATAAAAAAAATGCCCTACCCTATTCTAAAATTAAAATAGAAAAGTTCTTTTACCTTACCAGCCCTTAAAAGGGCCGTTTGCGGGGCATGCCCCAAAGAATTCAGCTCTTTTGCCTGTAAAAAAAAACCATACAATACCCCCTCCCCAACATTACAACCCACCACCCACATACCCCT
Source organism: Bombina bombina (assembly GCF_027579735.1). NCBI lineage: Eukaryota > Metazoa > Chordata > Amphibia > Anura > Bombinatoridae > Bombina > Bombina bombina. Next base: position 167,785,353 of record NC_069501.1, read on the forward strand.
AATCTAACCCAAACCCCTCTTAAATAAACCTAACACTAAGCCCCTGAAGATCTCCCTACCTTGTTTTCACCACACCGGGTCCCGATCGGTCCAGAAGAGCCTCCGAAGTCTTCATCCAAGCCCAAGCGGGGGCTGAAGAGTGACGTCCATCCTCCGGCTGAAGTCTTGATCCAAGCGGCGGCTAAAGAATTCCATCTTCGGGCAGAAGTCTTCATCCTATCCGGGCAGAAGAGTCGATCTGGACCGGCAAACATCTTCATCCAAGCCGCATCTTCTATGTTCTTCCATCCAATGACGAGCAGCTCCATCTTGAAGACCTCCAGCGCGGATCCATCCTCTTCTTCCGACGACTAGACGACGAATGAAGGTTCCTTTAAGGGATGTCATCCAAGATGGCGTCCCTCGAATTCCGATTGGCTGATAGGATTCTATCAGCCAATCGGAATTAAGGTAGGAAAATTCTGATTGGCTGATGGAATCAGCCAATCAGATTCAAGTTCAATCCGATTGGCTGATCCGATCAGCCAATCAGATTGAGCTCGCATTCTATTGACTGTTCCAATCAGAATTTCCCTACCTTAATTCCGATTGGCTGATAGAGTCCTATCAGCCAATCGGAATTTGAGGGACGCCATCTTTAGCTTTAGGGGTTAATACATTTATTAGAGTAGCGGTGAGGTCCGGTTGGCAGATTAGGTGTTAATACTTGAAGTTAGGTGTCGGCGATGTTAGGGAGGGCAGATTAGGGGTTATTACTATTTATTATAGGGTTATTGAGGCAGGAGTGAGGCGGATTAGGGGTTAATACATTTATTATAGTAGCGGTGAGGTCCGGTCGGCAGATTTAGGGTTAATAATTGTAGGTAGGTGGAGGCGACGTTGTGGGGGGCAGATTAGGGGTTAATAAATATAATATAGGGGTCGCGGTGTTATGGGCAGCAGATTAGGGGTACATAGGTATAATGTAGATTGCGGCGGTGTACGGAGTGGCAAATTAGGGGTTAATAATAATATGCAGGGGTCAGCGATAGAGGGGGCCGCAGATTAGGGGTTAATAAGTGTAAGGTTAGGGGTTTTTAGACTCGGGGTACATGTTAGGATGTTAGGTGCAGATTTAGGAAGTGTTTCCCCATAGGAAACAATGGGGCTGCGTTAGGAGCTTAACGCTGCTTTTTTTTTTTTTTTTCAGCTCAAACTGCCCCATTGTTTTCTATGGGGGAATCGTGCACGAGCACGTTTTTGAAGCTGGACGCGTCCGTAAGCACCGCTGGTATTGAGAGTTGCTGTGGCGGTAAATTATGCTCTGCGCTCCCTTTTTGGAGCCTAACGCAGCCATTCTGTGAACTCTAAATACCAGCGGTATTTAAAAGGTGCAGGGGAAAAAAGCCAGCCTTAGCTACGCGGATCGTTACCGACAAAACTCTAAATCTAGGCGTAAGTCCTTGAAGGCCACCTCTTATTTGAGTTCCTTTTGACAATTTTTCACAGCTAAACAGTGCTAGTTCATGTGTGCAATATAGATAACATTGTGTTCACTCTGTAGAGTTATTTATGAGTCAGCACTGATTGGCTAAAATGCAAGTCTGTCAAAAGAAGTATGATAAGGGGTTGTCTGCAGAGGCTTAGATACAAGGTAATCAAGAAATAAAAAGTATATTAATATAACAGTGTTTGTTATGCAAAAACTGTGGAATGGGTAATAAAGAGATTATCTATCTTTTTAAACAAACATTCTTGAGTAGACTGTCCCTTTAATACAAAGAGCAACTATAATTGGGAATATCTCCATGTAGTCCCATAATATAAGCTGTATTTATTTAACATGTCCAAAATAATGATAAATATGAATAAATATTAAACATGCAACATCTGCAAATATAGCTTATAACTATTAAATGAATTAGCACGGGTAGAAGGTTTTTTTGCTTTTGTATCTTTTTACTTTTATGGTTCTTTACGTGTGACCTTCATAAAAGAAAAAGAATATGGCCACTAAATAAAACATACTACATGTCATTCATTACAAGCTTCACAATTTCTTAATTTAATTTGTCTCCTTCTTTGTGGTAGAATTACTGCTTCATATATCAGAACAAGTCTTAATATTTTAACTAATTTCTAAGTAAAACAAAATCTTAAAAGGAAGTCAAATTTATGGTTTGCATCAAAAGTCTATTTTACCATTTAGTACAGCTCTATGTTTTTCTATATATTTTTTAAATGAATTCCTCTTTTGAGGAATTCAATACAATTTAAACCTGTCAGGAAAAATGCAAGCTATATGTATAATATATGTATCTAGGTCCACTCAGTAACTTTGCAAAAATGTTTCTTTTTTTATTCAGACAAACAATACAATTAAAAAAAAAAAGTTTGTAATCTGCTACTATTATCAAATTTGCTTTGTTCTCATGGAATTCTTTGTTGAAGAGACTCCTAGGTAGGTGTAAAGAGCACTATATGGCAGGAAATAGTTCTGACATCTAGTGCTCGTGCATATTAATAACATTCTTAAAAAACTGATTCTATACAGTGCTGCAGACACATGGGGGTCGAATTATCGATGGCCAAATGGCCCCTGATCCCCCTGTTTCTGCGCGAGCCTTCAGGCTCGCCGGAAACAGAAGTTAAGAAGCAGAGCTCTGAAGACCGCTGCCCCTTAACTAGGCAATCAACCCGGTCCTATACGATCGGGTTGATTGACACCCCCTGCTAGAGGCCCATTGGCTGTGAGTCTGCAGGGTGCGGTATTGCACAAGCATACGCTGTTGGCATTCAGCAATGTCTGGCGGTCATGATACGCTACAGCGTATCATGTCTGCCAGACATTAATAAATTGGCCCCATGAACTCTACTGATATTACGTCCCTGCTTTTCAACTAAAGATACAAAGGATACAAAGAAAATTTGATAATAGAAGTACATTAGAAAGTGTGTGCTCTACCTGAATCACACAAAAATAAATAAATTGGGTTTCATGTCCCTTTAAGACTCCAACGAATATGTTGTCAAAGCTGAATTTCTGGATTCTGATCACTCCATATAATCAATAAAAATCCAATGCAGCTCTAATTGTAAAGCCTTTGTCTATGTCTTTTGTCACCAATGTATATATACCAGCGGATTTTTTTTAATAACATGAAAGACCTTAAAAAGGACATTAAATGCAAATTATAAGATGCATATACAACAATATTTACACTTGAACTACATAGTATGTTGATGCAAAACTGATTCTGATTCTCAGGGCCCGGCTCCAGTGGTCCTACAAAGTGGTTGCTCCAGTGGTACTCCATGGAGGTGGCTTTGGTGGTCCATGGCAGCAGTTACGGTGGTCCACCATTGCGCCCGCTCCAGTTATCCTCTATGGAGGCAGCTCTAGTGGTCCACCATGGTGGAAGCAGTAGCTCCTCCTCTGCGGTGGTGGCTCCTCTTCTTCTTGGATCCTCTCTTTATTCTACTTTTTGCACAATCAATTTGGTCACTCAGTTTCCCCCCTTTTATAGGGGTGTCCTATCAGTTCTATTGGCTGATTTTTTTAAAAAAAACTTTCAAATCAGCTAATGGAAGGATTTCTAATTGTTTAAATCAGCCAACAGAAAAAATAGTTATATTGAATGATTTAAGAAAAATATTGGATTGCGATGGGGGGGGCGGGGGGGAAGCACCAGGCAGTTATTGGTGTTAGTCCATTGCTTATTAGTTGACCTAATAATATCATTAGCTAATCTTTCGAATATTAAGGGATCTGTGAACTCTTGTAACCTGTTTTAAGTTACCTTAATATTGTGCCCAATACAACTGTATGGATTGAAACTGGGCTTTCTTTTTTGTTGCCAAAAAAAATATTTATATTTATTCTATCAACCCACATCAGTAGATAAGAAAAAGTACTAGCACTGTTAAGTTCTATTTGAAACAGATGGTGCATAGTTTACAAATTATCAGTGAGATTACGAGTTTTGCGTTATGGCTGGCTCGTTAAAAACTTGCAAGTTATTTGCACCGCTCACCTTTAATAGCGCTGCTATTACAGGTTTGCAAAAAAACGTGCGATATGGCAGTGTTGAGCTCCATACTGCACACAAATACCAGCACTGCTTTGAGCTGCTGTTACGTGCTCGTGCACAATTTCCCCATAGACATCAATGGGGAGAGCTGACTAAAAAAAAGCCTAACACCTGCAATCACAGAGCGTAAAGCTCCATAACACAGCCCCATTGATGTCTATGGGGAAAGAAAATGTATGTTTAAACCTAACACCCAAACATAAACCCTGAGTCTAAACACCCCTAATCTGCTGTCCCTAACATCACCGCCACCTACATTAAATTTATTAATTCCTAATCTGCCACATCCAATGTCTCTGCCACCTACATAAATTTATCTACATCCAGACGGCATCTTCTATCTTCATTCTTCTGACGCGGAGCGGCTCCATCTTCAAGACATCTGGCAAAGAGCATCCTCTTCATACGGTCCTAGCCGTACACTGAAGGTTCCCTTTAAGGGACATCATCCAAGATGGCGTCCCTTGAATTCCAATTGGCTGATAGAATTATATCAGCCAACAGGAATTAAAGGGTAAAAAATCCTATTGGCTGATTTAGATTTTAACTTTAATAACTTTAGTATAGTGGCGGCGACGTTGGGGGCGGCAGATTATGGGTTAATAAATGTAGGTAGGTGTCGGCGATGTTAGGGATGGCAGATTAGGGGTTAATAATATTTAACTAATGTTTGCGAGGCGGGAGTGCGGCAGTTTAGGGGTTGATATATAGTGGCGGCGATGTCTGGTTCGGCAGATTAGGGGTTAAAAATTAAATTTTAGTTTTTGCGATGTGGGGGGGGGGCTCGGTTTAGGGGTTTATAGGTAGTTTATGGGTGTTAGTGTACTTTTTAGCACTTTAGTTAAGAGTTTTATGCTACTGACTTTAAAATGCGATACCAGGCTTGACAGGAGAGGGTCAACAGCTCACTTTTTGTAAGACTCATAATACCGGTGCTTTGCAAGTCCCTTTGAAAAAAGAGGATACGCAATTTACGTAAAGTGGATTTGCGGTATTTCCAAGTCTGGACAAAAAAGTGAGTGGTACACCTGTACCTGCAAGACTCATAATACCAGCGGGCGTTAAAAAGCAACGTTAGGACTGGCCAACTCTGCTTTTTAAGCCTAACGCACAACTTGTAATCTAGCCGTTAGTGTTTATTTATTTTTTGTAATTTAGTTAATTGCATTTGATTAATGTAATTTATTTAATTTTAGTGTAATGTTAGGTTTTATTGTAAGACAGGTTAGGTTTTATTTCACAGGTAAATTTGTATTTTATAATTAGAATTATTTTAACTAGGTTAAAGTTAGTGGGTGCTAGGGTTAGGGTTACATTAGGGTAAGGGTTAGACTTAGGGTTAGGGGTTAATAACTTTAGTATAGTGGGGGCGACATTGGGGGCAGCAGATTAGGGGTTAATAAGTGTAGTTAGATGGCATCGATTTTAGGGGCAGCAGATTAGGGGTTAATAACAGTAATGTAGGTTGCGTCAATGTTAGGGACAGCAGATTAGGGCCTCTATTTAACAAGGTCTGGCGGACCTGATCCGACAGTGCAGATCAGGTCCGCCAGACCTCGCTGAATACAGAGAGCAATATGCTCTCCGTATTCAGCATTGCACCAGCAGCTCACAAGACCTGCTGGTGCAACGCCGCCCCCTCAGACTCGCAGCCAATGGGCTGCCAGCAGGGGGGTGTTAATCATCCCAATTGTACTCGATCGGGTTGCTTTTCGGCGATGTCTGTCCGCCTGCTCAGAGCAGGCGGACAGGTTATGGAGCAGCGGTCTTTGTGACCGCTGCTTCATAACTGCTATTTCTGGCGAGTCTGAAGACTCACCAGAAACACGGGCCGTCAAGCTCCTTTCGGAGCTTGATAGATAGGCCCCTTTGGGTTAATAAGTGTATGTAGGTGGCGGCAACATTGGGGCGGCAGATAAGGGGTTAATAAATTTATGTAGGTGGCGGCGACATTGGGGCGGAAGATTAGGGGTTAATAAGTGTAATGTAAGTGGCGATGATGTTAGGGGTAGCAGATTAGGGGTGTTTAGACTCAGGGTTTATGTTAGGGTGTTAGGTTTAAACATACATTTTCTTTCCCCATAGACATCAATGGGGCTGCGTTATGGAGCTTTATGCTCCGTGATTGCAGGTGTTAGGCTTTTTTTACCCTGCTCTCCCAATTGATGTCTATGGGGAAATCGTGCACGAGCACGTAACAGCAGCTCAAAGCAGTGCTGGTATTTGTGTGTGATATGGAGGTCAATGCTGCCATATCGCCAGTTTTTTGCAAACCTGTAATAGCACCGCTATTAAAGGTGAGCGGTGGAAATAACTTGCAAGTTATTAGCGAGCCAGCCATAACGCAAAACTTGTAATCTGGCTGCCAGTGGTTTATAGAAGAGATGAGGTAATAAAATGTTAATTTTCCATTGTTCTCTACAAGTATTGGTGATTGGTTTATGGACAGATATAAGATAAAGAAGCAGGTATATGTATACAATGTGGTAAAGTAATAAGATCTGATTATACCTACAAGCGCAACCCTTTTTATTAGATTGTGGCTTCAAAACACAAAATCAGTTAATTCATAAACACAAATAAGCCTTAAAAAAGCAAATCTCATACATTTTATAGTCTGCAGCTTTTAAAAAAATTAATTGGAAACACATTAAGGGAAAAACAATTTTATAGTATTCTGTCCCTTTAAGTTCTCCCACTTTATGGGATGTAAGATAGCACCCAAGCATATTTTTTTTTATGGATTTTGAGAATTTTGGATTATACTGATGACCTGTGGGCTCTACAGAAATGTATCACCACTCATTGGATTCAAATGTGCCTTCTAGCTTGTTTTGCTAGTGAAATGACACCTAGATTATGATTTTTGCGCTAAACAAGGTGCTAACGCCAAAAAAGTTATTGTTATCTCACTCTCCATAGCGCTGCCATTACGAGTTACTGAAAAGCCTCCTTGTGTGTGCGATATGGTGGGGTTAAGCTCCATACCGCACAAAATCCAAGGGCTGATTTGACATCCTCATGCATGCTTTCCCCCATAGACATTCCTGAAGTGCGAAATGAAAAATCTCCTTAATGCAGCCCCATTGATGTCTATGGGGAAAGAAAAGTTACATTTAAACCTAACCCCCTAACATAAACTCCAAGTCTAAACACCCCTAATCCGCCGCACCCGACATCACTGCCACTAAATAAGATGATTAACCCCTAAATCTCCGGCCTCCCATATCGCCGCTACTAAATAAACCTATTAATCCCTAAACCTCCAGGCCTCACATCGCCACTACTAAATAAACCTAGACATTAATAAATTTGTCTGAAAATTGACGCTTAAAAAATTCTTTTTTGATAAATCATCGGATGAGAACAACCAAACCAACATCAATCAGGAACGTGACTCTTCTTCAGGCCAGTATCAACAACTGAAAGACTTCAAAGAGTGTTGCACTTTGGAGGTTATGAGAGACTTATCTTGCAGTGGGGATCAATTCAATGGTCTCGGAACGCACTTCATAACTCCTCCTATAACAAAAAATAGGGATTTTTATCCCATACAAGTCAGAGGGCCATACATTAATGCTTTTCAACAAAGCGTTGAAAGAGATGTTAGAATTGGCTAATAGAACAAATGATAACAAACATCATTACCACACTAACCTGACACATAAAGAATCCACTGCTTTGAAAAAACTACAGCGTAACAGAAACTTGGTCTTGAGAAACGCAGATAAGGGTGGCGCTATTGTTCTTATGAACAAGAGTTCTTACCTTACAGAGGCCAACAGGCAACTTGCGAACACATCTACGTATCGCAAACTGCCTTCAGATCCAACAAATATTTTTAAAAGTGATCTAGGGGACTTGTTGGAGGATGGTCTGGCTTTGGGAATTCTACAAAGAAAAGACATTGAACTTTTAATACCTAAGTCCCCAGTCATACCAATCTTCCATCATGTGCCTAAGATCCACAAGGACACTCTCTCTCCCCCTGGTAGGCCTATTGTTTCAGGCATAGGCTCCCTTTTGGAGCCTGTGTCTGAATGGTTAGACTCTATCCTACAGCCACTTGTAGTGAACTTGTAGTGAACTTGTACAGATTCTGGTCATCTACTAGATAACTTAAAAAGCATAAAATGGAAGGACAATTTCAATTGGGTAGTTATTGACATTGAATCATTATATTCATGTATCCCTCACAATCAGGGAGTCAGAGCCATAAAATGGTTCATGGATAGAGACACTGCATTCAAACAAGAAGAGAAAATCTTCATCTGTGATTGCTTGGAGTTCCTACTAACCCACAACTATTTTATTTTTGATAAAGAATTTTACCTCCAACTTTGTGGAACGGCAATGGGGGCAAAATTCGCCCCCTCATATGCCAATTTATATGTGGGTTGGTGGGAACTCCAACATATTTATTCTTATCAAAACTCATTCATACATGGTATTATTTTTTATAATAGATTTATCGACAATATGATTTTTATAATTGAAAATAGGGTACAAGAGCGTTTCTCACTTGCTTGTTTTTTGGAATATTTAAATACCAACACTAGCCTACTGAAATTCACTGGTGAATCCAACCCCTCTATAGTTAACTTTTTGGACTTGACATTGGAAGGAGTGGTAGATGTTGGTTCAATTATATCAAGTACTTATAGAAAACTCACTGCGGGCAACACCATCTTACATGCCCGATCAGCCCATCCTCCGCACCTCCTCAAATCAATTCCAAAAAGCCAATTTTTAAGACTTAAGAGAAACACCAATAGTGATGAGATCTACTCTAACCAATCTAATGATTTAAAAAACAGATTGTTAGCCAGAGGATATGACTCAAGTCTCCTGGAAAAAGCACTGCAAGATGCCAAGGTAGATAGTATCCCCAAACCAAAAAGATCTCACAAAACATTTTCAGAAAACTCAGTAGTGTTTAGTACTCCATTTTCTAACCAATACAGTGAAGTAGTAAATATCTTAAAGAAACATATTCCTCTCCTTAAAAATGACCCCCTAATATCTAATTCATTGATTGACTTCAATGAAGGGGAGACAGACATAAACTTCTCACAAAAAGAGAGTTATTCTGGATTCTGAAGTTTGAAACCAGACATCCCAAGGGTATTAATCTGGAATGGGATATTTCTTATTTCATAGATTAATGTATAAAACACCTTTTTTTGGCATTTCCTTGCTTTGATTCATGTTCAACAACATGCACATAGCAATGTTTGTCCTTTTTTTCTTCCAGATTACTGACCCCTTTATTGCTAACAGCATATTTTCTAACCACTTTATATATTTTTTAAATAATATTATTTTTCAATATTATTCAAACTTTCATACTGATTAATCAAACACATAATTTTATATAAATCTCATTTTTTTATTGTCTTTACATTGTCATAAAGCCTTTATGTTTATAAGTAATATATTTACATATCGTCCTAGGTTTAATTGGTAGCTCTGGATTTGTTTAATATATTGTCATCTAGGCATCTTATAAATACATTGTTTAGGCAACCTATAAGATATATTAATTAATTAATATATTTTCCATGTACAATGTGTTTTCTATCTCATGAGCCTGTAAGTATGCATACAAGGATTTTTGTACCTATAGTTTTATTACCTATATTGTTTTTTAAAACATTCCTCTTGTGCTGTTGGTGTTCTTTTTGGGGTGGCGTCCGATGACACCTATTACAGGTTAGTGATTGGTCAGTCATCCCTTTAAGTATACCACAGACACCTCTAGCACCTATTCCTATGACTAAGCACCACTAGGGGGCGCGAAACACGTCAGAATTGCTGTCCTTGCTTACCTGCATTGAGATGCAGTTTTTATTCTTACCTCAATAAAGATTTTCTAAGGATTTTACTTGCCCCCGAGTGCTCAGATCTCTGCTTCTTTTGGAAACCTATTAGCCCCTAAACCTTCGGCCCCCCACATCGCCGCTACTAAATAAACCTATCAACCCCTAAATCTCTGGCCCCCACATCTCTGCTACAAAATAAACCTATTAACCCCTAAACCTCCGCCCCCAACATCGCCACTACTAAATAAACATATTAACCCCTAAACCTCCGGGCCTCCACATCGCCGCCACTAAGTAAACCTATTAACCCCTAAACCGCCAGCTCCCCCACATCACAAAACACTAAATTAAACTATTAACCCCTAAACCTAACACCCCTAACTTTAAATTAACATTACAATATAACTACCTTTGAATAAATAAAAACTTACATGTGAAATAAAAATAAACCTAACGTTAAACTAAAATTTAAACTAACATTACTATTCTAATAAAATAAAAAAATACTACAAATTAAAAACCTAAATTACAAATTTAAAAAACCTAACACTATGAAAAAAAAATTAAAAATCTAAAATTACAAAAAATAATAAACATTAAATTTCGAAAAATATAAAGCACTAAGCTTACAAAAAATAATAAACAAAATTATCAAAAATAAAAACAATTACACCTAATCTAATAGCCCTATAAAAAAACACCCCCTAACCTACAATAAACTACCAATAGCCCTTAAAAGGGCCTTTTGTAGGGCAGCTCTTTTACCTGTAAAAAAATACAAAGTCCCTCCAACAATAAAACCCACCACCCAACCAACCCCCCAAAATAAAAAAACCTAACTCTAAAAAATCCTAAACTACCCATTGCCCCTAAAGGGGCATTTGTTAGGGCATTCAGCTTTTTTCCAAGTGCCCATCCCTAATCTAAAAAAACCCCACCCTAAAAACTAAAAAAAAATCCTTATACTAACCCCAGAATATCTACTCATGGTTCCTGACGCGGAGAGGAACTATCCTGGAAGTGGATCCCATCCTGTGCTGAGCATCGTCTTCGTACGGTCACCGCCGTACACTGAAGTTGAATGCAAGGTAGCCGTTTCAAAATGGCGTACCTTGAATTTATATTGGCTGATTTGATTCTTCAAATTCAAAGCAGCCAATAAGATGAGAGCTTCTGAAATCCTATTGGCTGTTCAAAAGAGCCAATAGGATGAGAGCAACTGAAATTTTTTTAAATTTGTAATTTAGGTTTTTAATTGGTAGTATTTTTTTATTTTATTAGAAAAGTAATGTTTTAATTTATAGTTTAATGTTAGGTTTATTTTTATTTCACAGGTAAGTTTTTATTTATTTAAAAAGAACAAAAAATAGGAGCGCCCCGTAAAATTATACAATTAAAAAAGGATATGGCTTCTCGGTTGAGTTTCAAACTGAACAGCCAGAGTGCGGGGTTGCTGCCGCTACACAAAACACAGCACTGGAAGCTGGTTATGGCTGAATACAAAGACAAAGAAAAAGAAAGGTGCAAACCCCTCTAAGTGAAGTACATTAAAAACAGTAACAATTTATTCGACACAAATGTACACTCACACTTTTAACCCTCAAACAATATGAGGTATGTAAAAACACATAGATGTAGTAATCTCAGCGATTTCATTCCAGTCAGATAGCGATCCTAGACCTGGTCTCTTTCAATTAGCACAGCTTGTCCCATATGAGATGGAGTCTAATGAATATCCACAACAGAGTATCACCAATGAGTATCATAAATATAAAAACATTAAAACAGCAACAAACGAAAAAACGCCACTTGTACTGCATCAGCTGATCGATGTATGGCCGGCTCTAATACAGCTGCTCGACATGGCATGAAGATGGTGGGCGTGGCCTAATGCGTTTCTTAGGATACCTTCCTACTTTGTCAGAGGCTGCTTACATTAAGAAAAAAACATCTTTTTAAAGAATAAGTTCATCTTACACGTGATTGCTGTGATCCAAATACCTTAAGGTATCTCTATTTCTATCTGGAGTTAAAGGAAATTAACTAATTCATGCACATACAATTATAAAAAGTAGGGGAAAGAACTCAATACCCTCTCAATAGAAATACACAGTCCAAGGACAATTGATCATGCTACTTAATGTTAAGGATACGTCTACCGTATCATAAATAGATCAATTTAACATATGTCTGCACATACAATTACAATCTATATATTCACAAAACTCATATTACATATATACTTAATTTGATGTCCAGCATATATAGAACTCATAATCACTGAGAACAATTAGTTACTCTATAAATGTTTATAGATAGTAAACCATACTTATTATGTAAGCTATATCTATCCCTTGGAAGTTTTATAAAAGCTTCCACAGGTCTCAAAATCTCCCTTAGATTGTGTACCTTATTAAAACTGTGTGAATATAAAACAAGATCAGATAAAATATATTTAGGTAAAAATATATACATACAAATTTTGTCTATAGAACACATAAAATGTATTTATTCAATACCCCCAAAATATATATACCGGTATATGTTGCATAGAAAACTTACCGCAAGGAAAATTAAATTAATTAAATTAATTTGTAATTATTTTCCATCAAAGGTACAAGCATCTTATATAGGGTTGCCACCTTTTGCCCAAAAAAATCCTGGAGACTTTTTAAGTGGGCGTGGAGAGGGTGTGGTTTGGGGGCGTGGCTTGTTGCAGGCTCAAATTAATTATGAAATTCATTCATTTATATATATATATATATATATATATATATATATATATATAAAATATATAAAATATATATATATAATATATATATTATATGTATATATAAAATTTATTATATATACATATATATATATAATATATCCTCCAAACAAAGCACACTCCAAAGGACTTATCATGTAGGCAAATAATCACTTTAATAAGCGTGAACGTTTTCGGGTAAACAAACCTATCCTCAGACAGACAGTGAATAGAAAACACTTACCTTCCACCAAACATATAACACTTCGTGTGAGCTGCAAGATGCTGCGTTCTCCCCAGTAGACACGCCCCCAACATGGGAGTAACAAAATCAATAAGAAAAACTTCAATAGCATGACAATGTATAGAGAAAATGCTGTATAATACTTAACATCTGAGGATAATAACGAAATGGCGAGTTTGTCCCATTGGTCGCATATGAATCTCGGTGGTTACCATGGCAACATATATACAAAAACGCCAATGAGTAGAGAAAGAACATAAGCAGCCAATGTGAATAACCTGCAAGTTGAAAACATGATAAATGAACCTTATACAAAAGTAAGTAGAAACCCTAGTACATGTTACCATCAATTTTTAAGCTATAAAATATAAAGCAACACTCTATACACTGAAGGAAACCTATATAGCACTCCTAAGACATACCCACATACACCTGTATAAACATATACACCCATACATGTATATACATATACATACATATACTACTGTAATGAAAATTGGACTCCAATGGATCATGGATCTCATAAATGTCAGACCAGCATTCACAAGTAACAGCTTTTTATTTGGATACACTAATACCTAAGGGATTAAATACCCATCTTGACTGGCAGGTGTTCTTGTGAATGCTGGTCTGACATTTATGAGATTCATGATCCATTGGAGTCCACTTTTCATTACAGTAGTATATGTATGTATATGTATATACATGTATGCGTGTATTTGTATATACAGGTGTATGTGTGTATGTCTTAGGAGTGCTATATAGGTTTCCTTCAGTGTATAGAGTGTTGCTTTATATTTTATAGCTAAAAATTGATGGTAACATGTACTAGGGTTTCTACTTACTTTAGTATAAGGTTCATTTATCATGTTTTCAACTTGCAGGTTATTCACATTGGCCGCTTATGCTCTTTCTCCGCCCATTGGTGTTTTTGTATATATATATATATATATATATATATAAAAACCCATCAGTTACACAGTGTTACCCTCCAATGGTCATCCGCCTGGGTGCCAACATGTAATCAATAATCCAAAAATAATGGTCGCACTCTCAGGTCTTTTAGTGAAAAAAACGTAGTAAATTTTAATGAAACGTTTTCGGGGTAATCTACCCCATCATCAGCATAAACAAACAGTGCATCAAACAAACTTAAATAGAAGCATGTTGCTCATTAAACAAATCAAAAGTAAATCAGAAATACCTGTGTGTATAAATTTCTCAGTGTGGTGTCTCCAAACAGTGTGTGTGTGGACCGCTTACTTTGCGTTCCACTGTGAGGACCGGAAGTGTAAAGTGTAGTATTGTATCCGGTGTCCTCGATTTTATAAAAGACTTATATTGTTATTATATACATGTAAAGATCCTGTGTTGCTTGTTCTAAGCTACTAAATATGTGATAATGTTTCAAACTCTGTGTCTTTCTTGACAGTGTATCACACTCTAAGTGTATTGTAGCATTTGCGTACATTTATTTAGCCAGTGCCTAATATATTACACCTAAGCTCTTATATACATATATACATTACTTCCTGTTATCTGGATTACATCTCCCTTATTCGCATGTTACTGCTGCCTGTTACGATGATCTGCGTGACGGGTTCGATAGAACTTGCTGTCATATTGTAGTTGTCATGGTGACCATTTGTTGTGCCGGTTCTACTTAGGCGGATTGATCTATTGGTTTACCTGTCTCAGTTTACGTTATCCTATAGCCGGTACATATTGCCTTCATGCCTCACTGTTAGCCTGGTTTTCATACATCTATATACCTCTTTTGCCTGTCCTAAAGTGTGTTAGTTAAAGGCATATATAGGGGCTGAACAGTATGCTCTGGCTCTTATTGTATATAGTGTCTGTATATTATCTCGAGTATGGGACATGTATTTCTAGAGCTGGCTATGTGGATTATGTGGTAGGTCCCCACCACTGAACTTTGATAACAGAAAAATAAAAGCATCAAACCATATAGCATGGATAGAAAATACAAGAATCCAGAAATAACTAGTAAATAAACAAATAAATAAACAGCAGCCTCTTTGTTGCTGCTGCATTGCACACTTAACTTTAGTAATGTATAGTTGGTTTTTGATCTTGTTGTAAATTATACTGTATCTATCTCTATTATGTCTGTATACACTTTACATCTAATACACACATCTTAGCTCTCTTAATGTGTAATAAAGAAAGCTATTGTTGCCTTATAAGTCCATTTAGTTGCTCCGTATCATGTTGCTTATATAGTGATGTCCATCCTTAATGCAACCATTGGTTTCATCGTAGTTAGACAATCCTAGTGCAGTGTCCCTATTTCGTGATGTAGGCACAACCTGACCCTAGGGTGTATGGGGTATCATCCTTAGTTCCATGGTTGATGTCATCTCTTGTCATGGTTATATGCCCATGGTTCCTCGGCCTATGGCTTTTCTGATGTTCCTATCGGTTGTTCTCCGCACCTTGATGTTGTCACCTTAGATTGGTGTTAATGGATAATCTCTATGTGATTGCCATGGATGTAAAAGAAGCTCAGTGTTTTAAGACTACATGAGAACTTGTTGGCTATAGGCATTAATATACCGAGTATTATTGCATTGGAGGAATCATTACCATGGCTCCCCCAACACCAGATAGTGCACCCTGCCCTGCGTGGTCTACCCCCCACGAGGCCTGACCCTCAGTGCATTGTCACCAATTACTCCAGGTGTATCTGCCATGGCCCAGTATGTATCTCAGCTTAAATGAGCGTTCTAAAATCTGGGGGTGAGTTTAACCCTCCTGGGGCCACCGTGCCCAATCTATAGATCCATTCAGCTTCTCTTCTAAGCAGGGCCTTGTTTCTGTCCCCACCCCTATCGAGGGGGGGGATATGGTCAATCAGGATATATCTGATGGTGGACACCTGGTGCCCCATGTTGGCACAGTGTCTTGCCACTGGTTGATCCGATCCTCCTTGTTCTAAGGCCAATCGTATTGCCCGTCTGTGGTTAGCCATCCTATCGCGGAGTGTTCCGCTCGTCTTGCCCACATAGAACCGGGCACATGGACAGAATAATAGGTAGACTACAAATGTTGTAGTACAGGATATAGAGTGCTTGATCTTAAATACTTTATTCGTATGAGGATGGTGGAAGGTTTTAGTTGTTATGAGTCCATTACATGTTGTGCACCCTAGGCATCTGTATGAGCCTTTGATGTTAATATGGGCAGTATCCATGTAGCTTGATTTAGGGTCTGTGCGTACCAAGCTGTCCTTGAGGTTACTTCCCCTCCGGTATGCTACCATTGGTGTCAGGTTGTGCGTGAAGGTCAATTTAGGGTCAGACTGTACTATTGGCCAGTGATCTCTTAATATGTTACCAGTTTGTGTGGTGTTTGGTGAAAACGTTGTTGCCATTATCAATTTATTCAGCTTCTCTGTCGGATTCCCCTTATATATCAGACTGTCCTGTGTATGTGGAAGGACTTCTCTTAGGGTACTATCCAGTATCTGTTGCTTGTATCCCCGCTGTAAGAATTTGTCCCGCATGAGCTGTAACTGTGAGACCCCTGTGGCTCTGTTTGAATTATTGCGCATTACTCTAGTCATCTGTGATTTGACTATCCCTTTTAGTAGGGCTGGGGGGTGACAGCTTGTTGCACTTAAAATGGAATTTTTATCAGTAGGCTTACTGTAGAGTGTGGTGCCTAGGGAGTTTCCATCTATGTAAATTGTGAGGTCGAGGAACTGTATCTCCTTATGGTGGTGCGTGATCTTAAATCTCACTGGTGTAGGGGTATTGTTCCATTTCATAAACCATTCTAGTAGCGCCTGTTGTCCGCCACGCCACACCATGAACACGTCATCGATGTATCTTGCGTAGTAAACAACCTGCGATGTGTCAGTGCTCCATAGGAATTGGTTCTCAAATTGAGACATATATATGTTGGCGTACGATGGGGCCATATTGGACCCCATCGCAGTGCCTGTGAGTTGCAAATAGAAAGTTGTCTCAAAGCGAAAATAGTTCCTAGTGAGGCAGTATTCCATTAGTGTCAACAAGTAGTCAATAGGCGGTCCCTCATATAGTGTACTGTCTATGAGGTGTTGTTTAGTAGCCAAGAGTCCTGTATCGTGTGGGATGATAGTGTAGAGACTGTTGACATCCAGGGTGACCAGGATGTCACCAGTCTCCACACGCACATCCCTCATCTTTCTAATAAGGTCGTTGGTGTCTGAAATGAATGATCTGACAGTCTTGACAATGGGTTGAAGAAATATGTCTATTACCTGTGCCACTGGCTGTGTGAGTGATTGTACCGCGGAGACTATGGGCCGCCCTGGTGGGTGGTGTAAGGTTTTGTGTATTTTTGGGGTGGTGTATAGTATTGGGATTCTTGGATGTGTTGTAGTGCAGTATTCAAAGAGTTGTTCCGTTAGGTATCCTTGTTCAAATCCTAATTTAAGGATACTATCCAGTTCTTGCTTGTATTTGACCGTAGGGTCACCTAGTAGCTTACTATAGGTGTTGTTGTCAGTCAATTGCATAAGTATGTCCTCTTTATAATCCTCATAATTCATTAGGACTATTGCCCCGCCTTTGTCCGCAGGGCGGATGACCAGAGCATGGTCATTTTGTAAAGTTTTGGTAGCTGCTCTTTCTGTGTCTGTGAGGTTGTGTCTCCATTTATTGGACTTGATCTGTGTTTCCATATCCTGTGCTACTAGCCTCATAAAGGTCTTGGTGCTAGCACTACTGTTTGTTGGCTCAAATGTACTGGGCTTTTTGCACTTATGGATAGGATCAGTAAATTCTGGTCTAATTGGGGCGTTTTGAAAATATTCTTTAATTTTCATTGTACGGTTTAACTTATACAAGTCTAGTTTAAGGTCCATTTCATTGGTCGTGTGACTAGGTATGAATGATAGACCTTTATTCAGCATGGAACTCTCTGCTGCTGTGAGAGCATGCCTACTAAGATTGATGACTATGTCCTCTGTCTGTTGCGGCGCGTGGGTCTGTGTCTGCCCCTTAGCCCTCCTGATGTGTGGTCTATAATGCCTCCCCCTCCTCTGCGTGACCTCGTGGTAACCCCTAAAAAATGATGGTCTGGGGTGGATTGTCCCCTATGTGTGTATGGGGGGTGGTATGGGGGTTGCGTCTGGTATGTATTTGGTGATGTGGGTGTATGTCTTGTAATGCTAGTGTCTGTTTCAGATGAATCAGCACTGCTGGTGTCAACCGTTGTGAATTGTACTCTCCTAGGTCGGAAGGGTCTCCTGGCTCTACCTTCTGAGGAACTAGTTAACCACTTATAGACTCTACCATTACTGTAGTCTGCTTTCACTGACTCAAGTTTTCTATTTTTGAATACTGCTAATTCGGTTTTATATTTATCAACTTGTTGCTGTAATTTGGTGAGCCAGTTCTCTTGCTGATCTGCTGCAAGTGTTTCATTATGTATTAGTTCAAATGCCACTATCTCATTTTTAACCTTATTGAGTATTGTGGTGACTTCCTCTATTACTAGTAAGATAAGATCTAGGGAGCACTTATTTAATATATGACACCATTTCCTTCTAAATTCAGGATTATCACGGCCTATTGTGGGGATATTTTTTACCCTGAACCCCCGGATGACCATTGGAGGGTAACACTGTGTAACTGATGGGTTTTGATATTTTTATACAAGTGACCCCCTCAGCCTGATTTTTTTCACTCGGTGAACTATAGTTTTGGAGTTGGCATTTGATCCTCGCTGTCAGTGCATACACTATAATATATTGGGATTCACGCTGAACATTGTTATTGTTTACAGCAAGTGCAGATATGGAACCAGTTCCCCTTACTTCTTTGACCATTCCTCCCACTGGGACAAATACCATTGAACACGACCCGGATGCAGGAGCACAAGCCCGTGGGGCCCAGATCGGCACAGTCACGTACACCCCAGATGATGCGGCAAGAATCCTGTTCGCCCCTATCAGCAGAGCAACGACTGGTGAGACCCCTGTTAATATATACCATAACCTATTGAAACTTAAAAAACGAGAAACAGACCTAACACTACACGGTAGCTATCTCTCAGAATATCACAGGTTGAATCATATCCCTAGGGGGTTCAGGGTAAAAAATATCCCCACAATAGGCCGTGATAATCCTGAATTTAGAAGGAAATGGTGTCATATATTAAATAAGTGCTCCCTAGATCTTATCTTACTAGTAATAGAGGAAGTCACCACAATACTCAATAAGGTTAAAAATGAGATAGTGGCATTTGAACTAATACATAATGAAACACTTGCAGCAGATCAGCAAGAGAACTGGCTCACCAAATTACAGCAACAAGTTGATAAATATAAAACCGAATTAGCAGTATTCAAAAATAGAAAACTTGAGTCAGTGAAAGCAGACTACAGTAATGGTAGAGTCTATAAGTGGTTAACTAGTTCCTCAGAAGGTAGAGCCAGGAGACCCTTCCGACCTAGGAGAGTACAATTCACAACGGTTGACACCAGCAGTGCTGATTCATCTGAAACAGACACTAGCATTACAAGACATACACCCACATCACCAAATACATACCAGACGCAACCCCCATACCACCCCCCATACACACATAGGGGACAATCCACCCCAGACCATCATTTTTTAGGGGTTACCACGAGGTCACGCAGAGGAGGGGGAGGCATTATAGACCACACATCAGGAGGGCTAAGGGGCAGACACAGACCCACGCGCCGCAACAGACAGAGGACATAGTCATCAATCTTAGTAGGCATGCTCTCACAGCAGCAGAGAGTTCCATGCTGAATAAAGGTCTATCATTCATACCTAGTCACACGACCAATGAAATGGACCTTAAACTAGACTTGTATAAGTTAAACCGTACAATGAAAATTAAAGAATATTTTCAAAACGCCCCAATTAGACCAGAATTTACTGATCCTATCCATAAGTGCAAAAAGCCCAGTACATTTGAGCCAACAAACAGTAGTGCTAGCACCAAGACCTTTATGAGGCTAGTAGCACAGGATATGGAAACACAGATCAAGTCCAATAAATGGAGACACAACCTCACAGACACAGAAAGAGCAGCTACCAAAACTTTACAAAATGACCATGCTCTGGTCATCCGCCCTGCGGACAAAGGCGGGGCAATAGTCCTAATGAATTATGAGGATTATAAAGAGGACATACTTATGCAATTGACTGACAACAACACCTATAGTAAGCTACTAGGTGACCCTACGGTCAAATACAAGCAAGAACTGGATAGTATCCTTAAATTAGGATTTGAACAAGGATACCTAACGGAACAACTCTTTGAATACTGCACTACAACACATCCAAGAATCCCAATACTATACACCACCCCAAAAATACACAAAACCTTACACCACCCACCAGGGCGGCCCATAGTCTCCGCGGTACAATCACTCACACAGCCAGTGGCACAGGTAATAGACATATTTCTTCAACCCATTGTCAAGACTGTCAGATCATTCATTTCAGACACCAACGACCTTATTAGAAAGATGAGGGATGTGCGTGTGGAGACTGGTGACATCCTGGTCACCCTGGATGTCAACAGTCTCTACACTATCATCCCACACGATACAGGACTCTTGGCTACTAAACAACACCTCATAGACAGTACACTATATGAGGGACCGCCTATTGACTACTTGTTGACACTAATGGAATACTGCCTCACTAGGAACTATTTTCGCTTTGAGACAACTTTCTATTTGCAACTCACAGGCACTGCGATGGGGTCCAATATGGCCCCATCGTACGCCAACATATATATGTCTCAATTTGAGAACCAATTCCTATGGAGCACTGACACATCGCAGGTTGTTTACTACGCAAGATACATCGATGACGTGTTCATGGTGTGGCGTGGCGGACAACAGGCGCTACTAGAATGGTTTATGAAATGGAACAATACCCCTACACCAGTGAGATTTAAGATCACGCACCACCATAAGGAGATACAGTTCCTCGACCTCACAATTTACATAGATGGAAACTCCCTAGGCACCACACTCTACAGTAAGCCTACTGATAAAAATTCCATTTTAAGTGCAACAAGCTGTCACCCCCCAGCCCTACTAAAAGGGATAGTCAAATCACAGATGACTAGAGTAATGCGCAATAATTCAAACAGAGCCACAGGGGTCTCACAGTTACAGCTCATGCGGGACAAATTCTTACAGCGGGGATACAAGCAACAGATACTGGATAGTACCCTAAGAGAAGTCCTTCCACATACACAGGACAGTCTGATATATAAGGGGAATCCGACAGAGAAGCTGAATAAATTGATAATGGCAACAACGTTTTCACCAAACACCACACAAACTGGTAACATATTAAGAGATCACTGGCCAATAGTACAGTCTGACCCTAAATTGACCTTCAACCTGACACCAATGGTAGCATACCGGAGGGGAAGTAACCTCAAGGACAGCTTGGTACGCACAGACCCTAAATCAAGCTACATGGATACTGCCCATATTAACATCAAAGGCTCATACAGATGCCTAGGGTGCACAACATGTAATGGACTCATAACAACTAAAACCTTCCACCATCCTCATACGAATAAAGTATTTAAGATCAAGCACTCTATATCCTGTACTACAACATTTGTAGTCTACCTATTATTCTGTCCATGTGCCCGGTTCTATGTGGGCAAGACGAGCGGAACACTCCGCGATAGGATGGCTAACCACAGACGGGCAATACGATTGGCCTTAGAACAAGGAGGATCGGATCAACCAGTGGCCAGACACTGTGCCAACATGGGGCACCAGGTGTCCACCATCAGATATATCCTGATTGACCATATCCCCCCCCTCGATAGGGGTGGGGACAGAAACAAGGCCCTGCTTAGAAGAGAAGCTGAATGGATCTATAGATTGGGCACGGTGGCCCCAGGAGGGTTAAACTCACCCCCAGATTTTAGAACGCTCATTTAAGCTGAGATACATACTGGGCCATGGCAGATACACCTGGAGTAATTGGTGACAATGCACTGAGGGTCAGGCCTCGTGGGGGGTAGACCACGCAGGGCAGGGTGCACTATCTGGTGTTGGGGGAGCCATGGTAATGATTCCTCCAATGCAATAATACTCGGTATATTAATGCCTATAGCCAACAAGTTCTCATGTAGTCTTAAAACACTGAGCTTCTTTTACATCCATGGCAATCACATAGAGATTATCCATTAACACCAATCTAAGGTGACAACATCAAGGTGCGGAGAACAACCGATAGGAACATCAGAAAAGCCATAGGCCGAGGAACCATGGGCATATAACCATGACAAGAGATGACATCAACCATGGAACTAAGGATGATACCCCATACACCCTAGGGTCAGGTTGTGCCTACATCACGAAATAGGGACACTGCACTAGGATTGTCTAACTACGATGAAACCAATGGTTGCATTAAGGATGG
Source organism: Bombina bombina (assembly GCF_027579735.1). Taxonomy (NCBI): domain Eukaryota; kingdom Metazoa; phylum Chordata; class Amphibia; order Anura; family Bombinatoridae; genus Bombina; species Bombina bombina. Next base: position 167,807,687 of record NC_069501.1, read on the forward strand.
ACATCACTATATAAGCAACATGATACGGAGCAACTAAATGGACTTATAAGGCAACAATAGCTTTCTTTATTACACATTAAGAGAGCTAAGATGTGTGTATTAGATGTAAAGTGTATACAGACATAATAGAGATAGATACAGTATAATTTACAACAAGATCAAAAACCAACTATACATTACTAAAGTTAAGTGTGCAATGCAGCAGCAACAAAGAGGCTGCTGTTTATTTATTTGTTTATTTACTAGTTATTTCTGGATTCTTGTATTTTCTATCCATGCTATATGGTTTGATGCTTTTATTTTTCTGTTATCAAAGTTCAGTGGTGGGGACCTACCACATAATCCACATAGCCAGCTCTAGAAATACATGTCCCATACTCGAGATAATATACAGACACTATATACAATAAGAGCCAGAGCATACTGTTCAGCCCCTATATATGCCTTTAACTAACACACTTTAGGACAGGCAAAAGAGGTATATAGATGTATGAAAACCAGGCTAACAGTGAGGCATGAAGGCAATATGTACCGGCTATAGGATAACGTAAACTGAGACAGGTAAACCAATAGATCAATCCGCCTAAGTAGAACCGGCACAACAAATGGTCACCATGACAACTACAATATGACAGCAAGTTCTATCGAACCCGTCACGCAGATCATCGTAACAGGCAGCAGTAACATGCGAATAAGGGAGATGTAATCCAGATAACAGGAAGTAATGTATATATGTATATAAGAGCTTAGGTGTAATATATTAGGCACTGGCTAAATAAATGTACGCAAATGCTACAATACACTTAGAGTGTGATACACTGTCAAGAAAGACACAGAGTTTGAAACATTATCACATATTTAGTAGCTTAGAACAAGCAACACAGGATCTTTACATGTATATAATAACAATATAAGTCTTTTATAAAATCGAGGACACCGGATACAATACTACACTTTACACTTCCGGTCCTCACAGTGGAACGCAAAGTAAGCGGTCCACACACACACTGTTTGGAGACACCACACTGAGAAATTTATACACACAGGTATTTCTGATTTACTTTTGATTTGTTTAATGAGCAACATGCTTCTATTTAAGTTTGTTTGATGCACTGTTTGTTTATGCTGATGATGGGGTAGATTACCCCGAAAACGTTTCATTAAAATTTACTACGTTTTTTTCACTAAAAGACCTGAGAGTGCGACCATTATTTTTGGATTATATATATATATATATATATGTTACCATGGTAACCACTGAGATTCATATGCGACCAATGGGACATACTCACCATTTCGTTATTATCCTCAGATGTTGAGTATTATACAGCATTTTCTCTATACATTGTCATGCTATTAAAGTTTTTCTTATTGCTTTTGTTTTTATTTTTATTTTCACAATAGATTGTTTTCATGCAGACTTGCACTGCCCCGGATGATTACGCCCATGTTGGCGAATGCAGCGTCTTGCAGCTCACACAAAGTGTTATATATTTGGTGGAGGGTAAGTGTTTTCTATTCACTGTCTGTTCATGCTTATTAAAGTGATTATTTGCCTACATGATAAGTCCTTTGGAGTGTGCTTTGTTTGGAGAATATTGTGATGTTTGCTGCACTCAAGGCTGCTGTTTGATATTGGTCTGGAGTGCACACTGTTTGGAGCCTATACATATAATATATATATATATATATATATATATATATATATATAAAATATATATATAATATATGACACACATCAGGGAAGCCCCGATGAGGGTAAAGGAAAGTAGGCTTAAGCTGAGGACCTGCCCCCCCCGACCATCCATATAGATCTAGTGAAGGAGTGTGCAGAGCCCAGGGGACCCAGGAGCACAGTTGGAGATTGGGCTACCGCAATCCGGGCAGCAGAGATTAGGGACCGAGATAACGAGGAGGGCATAGTGCAGCAGAGAGAGACCCACATGTATAGCAAGAGGACACCGTGACACTCCTGATCTTTCACCCTACCAGACGGAAGCTGCATAAAGGAAGGGGCATCACGGTCACTATAGTGACGACCTACTGGTTGGCAGCCTATTTGCTATATTGCTCCTCCTCCACCTACCCGGTTAGTAACCACGGGCTAAGCGCTCCTCTGGCCAGCTTATTTTTTGTAAAGTCTGTGCTCGAGTCACTGCTGCGCCAGGGGAGCGCTTAGCCTGGGGAATTTGAGGCTAGTTCCGGGAGACGGGACACAGAGCCTCAGACCGGGACTGTCCCGGTTAAACTGGGTGGCAACCCTAATCTTATATCAGGGTTATGACTAGATCTGCCTATATCGCTGATTCAGTACATTATAATATTATATATTTACTATAGGTAATGATGGAAATAAATACCAGAATAAACAGAATGAGCACCAACATCAAATCTAAATAAAATTAAAAATCAAATTACCATATATAGCAGCAAACTTAAGGGCCAATCTACTTCATCATTAGTTGTCTATCGGAAAGACTGCAAGATCAATTTTCCTATTCATCCCTTCTGGTTCCAAAGAACCCAGAGTCTTGATCCAAAAAGTCTCCCTGCCCTTAAGAGTAATAAGTCTATTACCACCCCTAATATCTAATTTGACCCGTTCAATCACTTTGACTTTTAAACCACTAGGGTCTTGATTATGATGTTCAAAAAAGTGGGCTGAAACCCCATGTGTAAGAATACTTTTCTCAATGTTCACAATGTGCTCCCTTAAGTGTGTCTTTAGATTTTGCTTTGTTCTTCCTGTATATATATTTCCACACAAACAGGAAAGTTGGTATTCCACATGTGTACTCTTACAGTTAACTGATTCCTTGATTTAATACACTTTCTGGTCTCTGAGTGAAGTGAAATGTGTTGTATTGGGGTGTCAGGATTCTTCACTAACTGTGTTTACCTTTAATTCTCAGCCTTCAACTGTTTAGCCCTGCCCAAAGAGTCTTTAAATACACCTGTTCTCCTAATGGCCAGTGCTTAGTATTTTGTTGTTTGCACTGAACAGCTACTGCTCATGCTGAGCTTGTCCTATTCCTTACCAGGATTACTTCAACTTCTACATTTGCTATTGTGGATTACAAACAACTTTGCGTTATCTCCATAACGCTCCTAAAAATCAACCTGCACTTTCTGTATCTACATTCAAGAATGGGAAGGCTGATTCTCTCTCTAGGAGAGATAAAAGACCATCTACATCTCCAGAAAACCAATCAGTGATTCCCGAAGAACGGTTCATAGGCGTCCCTACGCATCTACTATCCGAGGTAAGGAGACATCAAAGACAAGATAACGAAGTCTCAGGTTATCAACTAGAGCGAAATGAGGGCTTGTATTATCACAAGGATAATCTTTACATACCTCAAGCACTAAGGACACAGATTTTAAAATATCATCACGACATCCCGATTTCTGGTCACCCTGGCGTCAGACGTACCTTGGATTTACTGAATAGATCTTACTGGTGGCCGGATATGAAACAAAAAGTCAGAGACTATGTTAGCACCTGCTCCATCTGTATTACTTCAAAAAACGAAAGGTTAAAACCTTACGGATTACTGATGTCTCTGCCCAACCCTAGCCGTCCCTGGGAACAAATAAGTATGGATTTCATAGTTGAACTACCCCTTTCTCATAAACAGAACACCATACTAGTCGTAGTGGACATGTTCACCAAAATGGGACATTTCATTCCCTTTCATAAGGTTCCTTCTTCATCACCCGTCTTTTTATAGATAATATTGTTAAATTACATGGTGTACCTACTAGAGTAATCACTGACAGAGGTACGCAATTCACCTCTCGGTTTTGGTCTACATTGAACAAACTCCTCCAAGTTGATCATCGATTCACTACCGCTTACCATCCCCAAACCAATGGGCAGACGGAGTGATTGAATCAATGGCTCGAGGAATATCTTTGTTGTTTCTGTTCCCATCAGCAGGACCAGTGGATCTCCTTCCTACCCATGGCTGAATATGCCTACAACAACTTAACCAGCTCATCCACTAAACTATCTCCATTCTTTGCGAATTACGGATTCAACCCTACTCTGTTTCTAAACCCTACCTCCAGTACTGATTCACCTAAGTTGGATGATTTTACTAACAGGATTTTAGACAACTTTGATTTCATCAAACGGAATATTCAGAATGCTCAGGCTAACCAAAAGAGGTACTATGACCTAAGAAGAAGAACTCACCCCAGCTATTCCATGGGGGACAAGGTTTGGCTTTCCACGAAGAACCTAAAACTTCAAGTGCCTTGTAAGAAACTTGCCAGGAAGTTTATCCGTCCTTTTGAGATAAACCACATAGTCAACTCTAACGCTGTCACTTTGCAATTGCCCCCTGGAATGAAGGTCCACCCCACGTTCCACGTCTCTCTTATCAAACCATGTATCAGTACTAGACAACAAGAACCTCTTTATGCAGACACCACTGTTTCGACCGATACAGATGTATATGAAGTTCATTCCATTCTGGACTCCCGTTACAGGGCTTCTGTACTGCAGTATCTTATCCACTGGAAGAATTATCTATCGGAGGAAGACTCCTGGGAGGCTGCTTCGGACATTAATGCTCCTAGGCTCATTTCTGCTTATCACAATCGCTACCCGGATAGACCTCGGCCTCAAGCTGTGGGACAGCTTGCTTGAGGAGGGGGTGATGTCAGGATTCTTCACTAACTGTGTTTACCTTTAATTCTCAGCCTTCAACTGTTTAGCCCTGCCCACAGAGTCTTTAAATGCACCTGTTCTCCTAATGGCCAGTGCTTAGTATTTTGTTGTTTGCACTGAACAGCTACTGCTCATACTGAGCTTGTCCTATTCCTTACCAGGATTACTTCAACTTCTACATTTGCTATTGTGGATTACAAACAACTTTGTGTTATCTCCATAACGCTCCTAAAAATCAGCCTGCACTTTCTGTATCTACATTCAATGTGAGCTCACCTGTGCCTTAGTATTACGGCACTTGCCGTGTTCACAACCAACCTGCCGCAATGGAGTTCTCTCATTCTCAAGCTTCTTGCAGTCTCCTCTCTAACTCTCTTACTTACCTCCGGAGACTAATCACCGCCTGTCTCTCAACCAGTTTCCTTGTAGCAGCATTTGCAAAGAAAACAACCGGGACTCAGTACCGGTCTGCGCTGTCAATCATCCAGCGTGTCAGTGAGTAACTCCTCCCCAGACTCCTGCGCTCCAGCTGCCTGTGTGCTGTGTGAAGCAGCTGAAGATAGCAGGTAAAGGATTTTCACTCTATCTCCTTGCTACTGTGAATTTGAACGGGATTCTTATATATTAAAACAGAGAGTGAGGTTTACTCCTATAAGATTTACACTCGCTCAATTTTGCTAGAGACTTTCTGTTACCTATATAAATACCATTTATATCTAAGCAGTTGATGAACTTTTAAAAACCACCCAGGCAATTTAACTAAAGTTTCTTTATAAGTTCTACCATCCATATAACCTTGTGATACATAATCACTGGGTCCTGACTAATACTAATTTGCTCCTCTATCTCTACTGATATCACTTACTTCCCATAGTGATACCATTCAGAGGGGTGAAACATTTCAAACATTTACTTCTACTTCTGCAGTTGTGTTCCTTAAAGCTACTAATTCAGATCAGCATTACATGGGGTCACCATGGGCCCAACTAAGATACCCCTTCCTCCCACATTTGAAGAAACCTTTAGATCTTTTTTGTAACCAATTTTGTTTTCTCTCGCTATCCCGCAATTTACTGGGAGATATACTTCAAACTATGTTTTTTCTTAAAGTTAACATGTGGTCTTTCAGATAGAACATTTCTTAAGATTGGGTCTTGTAAGAGAACAGGCCGATGTTTTTTTTAAAGTTTTTTCTATCTGGCGTGATGCTTGGTTAAATTTAGTAATGAAAAGAGGTTGATTCTTAGTTGGTTGGGTATCTTTTGTTTTGTTGCTTATTAGGTCAGATCTATCCTGATTTTAAGCTCTAATATAAGCATTTTGGACCAATGATGGCTCATACCCTTTGCTTAAAAATCTATTCTTTAGAACCTGTGATTCCTTTTCATATGAATCCACATCCGTGCAGTTCCTCCTGACTCTCTGGAACTCCCCGAATGGGATATTGCAGATCCATTTATGATGATGGCCACTCCCTGCATGCAGATAAGCATTTGTGTCTGTCTCTTTCCTAAAGAGGCTGGTGATAATTGTACAATCCCTATGTGATAGGGTAAGATCTAAAAATGTAATACTATCTGCAATATGTGACTTAGTGAATTTGAGATTTAACAAATTTAAATTTACTTATGTTACCAAATTCACTATTTCTGTTTCTGGTCCTTGCCAAATAATCAGGACGCCGTCTATAAAACGACACCATTTGACTATATAGGATGAATTCTAAAATTATGTAAAAAACATAAAAGCAGGGGGCGCTAAATTCTTACAAACAAATTTAATATAAATTCAATATAAATATATGTGTGGAAAAAGCTGTGAGCAAAGTAAAGTAATAATAATGATAAAAATCTAACAGGAAAAATTAGTGATAAAAACTGAATATAGTGATAAAAAACTAAATATAAAACAATGACAATAACAAATGAAATAAAGGAATAATACCAAGTCTTTAGTGACGATCAAAGTCAATAGGTAGGCAGCTTTTCTTGTAACCGATGGTGATTCAGTGTATTTAGAATATGAAAACAAAAAGAAAGCGCCTCATGGTGTAGTATTTTCAAGCAGTGTGAAACGATGCAGAGATAAAAAGTGAACAGGTACTCACAAGTGTGATGGCACTCTTAGTGCAGGCTGACCTTTATACAGCAATCAGTACGCTGTGACCACAATATCCTGATTGTGACAGTTGAGCTGGGGCAGAGTCCGCAGCAAGACAAAACCCTTAGGACTGAGCAGGTGGGTTAGCAAATCTGGAGTGATATCCGGTTCGGTTCCCAAAGACTGTCAGAGACCTAGGTTGAAGGAGAGCAGCAGGAGGAACAGGTGATTTGCTTTGATAGCATTATGTTCCTCTTAAAGTAGCCAAATGTATCAGAAAAATGTTTCGTAAAAGAACAAAAGACATCCGAGTATGATAAAACAATGTTTTAATAAGCTAAGCAATGCGTTTCTCGGCCACAATGTTCTGGCCATTTCCTCAGGCTGAATACATAACATGCCTTCAAAGAGGCTTAAAAAGGCATACAACAGATGTCTTTGGATGGTTAGCTAACCAATAGAAAACAATAGAAATCTATATACAAGACAAACAATGTGTGACAGCAAATATCACAACAGCTAGAGAGATGATATCGAAACTATGTAAAATTTATACAAAGTAAAAGCATTATACAAAGTAGAATCATTATACATGCATATTTCTATAATTTAAAAATACTTTGATGAAGATAAAAATTAGGAAGAGATAAATAGACACCAATAATATGATCACGGAATAAAGGGGCTGATAATATTGGGAGAGTGTTTAAGTTCAGAATGGATAATAATATTATATTATAATATAACAATAATAGTGATAAATACATATTGTATCAAAAAGGATATTAATGATATATGTATTACTTTATCTAAGAAAGGTATAGAGCGAATAGGAGTTTATATAATTTTATACACCTATGAAATGAAACGAGCAGGACCCTAACATTGAAAAAAAAGGGGGGGATAAAGAAGAAGTTTCAAAAATGGGGGATTTAGCAAAAAATAATAAAAATGTAATGGGTGTATGTAAAATGATGTTAATGAATAATGTGGAAAGTTAGGTAATAGATAAGGCAAAAAATGGACTTGTTTGAAAATTGATAATACTAGTCTTGGTATAAAGGAATAGAGGGAGGGGAAAAATAATAACATTAATTAATTGAAAGCTGCCAAATTGACATTTGAATTAAGACCTAAAGGAAACAGGGTGTTTAATTTTTGTATCCAAAAGGTCTTGCGTTGTCTAAGTTTAATAAGCCGGTAGTAATCTGTGGATGGGGGAACATAATCAATGGGATAAAATTTGAAGATCTGAAAAGTACCGTCATGTTTGGTAAGGCAGTGGTCTGGAACACTATGTTTAATAGTTTTCCTTTTACAATTTTTACAATTGAGCCAAAATTCCCCCCACTGGATGCAGGCCTTTCTAGAAGTGCGACCCACATATTGAACAGATACATTCTAATACATAGACGATAAAATTGGAATCACAGTTAAAAAATCTGGAGATTTCCAAATTTTCTCCTGTGGAGTTGGATTTGAAGGTTTTCTTACCAGAGGTTATATATTTGCATGTATTGCATCCTCTCTTACCACATTTAAAAATTTCTACATGTCCTAAAAAAGTTTTATTTTTTTTGTTTTTGATGGAAAAACTTGTGTTGATATGTTTTACCATTTTTCTGGGTGATAGTTTACTCCTGAATGTGGGGGCCCTAGTATATACAATTCTTGGCTGCTCCCCAACAATCGTTTTAAGGATAGTATCTTTTTGGATTATATGCCAGTGTTTGTTTAAAATATGACGTATTTGTTTGTAATTAATTTTGTATTGTGTAATAAACATAGAGTCTGGTGGAACCTGATTGTCTTTATTTTTAATTTTCTTATTGGCAATAGTTTTATCTAAAAGTTTGTTTCTATCTAACAATCTGGCTCTATTTAGACATTGATCTAATATATCCTTGGATTAAACTTTATCTATCAATCTCTCATAAAGGATGCGGCTTTGTTGGTCAAAAGTTTCTATATGTGTACAATTATGTCTAATTCTCTCAAATTGACTATAGGGTATGTTGCGTTTCCAACCCATATGATGATTGCTGGTGAAATTTAAATAGCTATTGCTATCCACCTTTTTAAAGAATGTTTGGGGAAAAAAGACGGCCTTCCTAATCCCAACTAAAGGTAAGGTCTAGGTAATCGATAGATTTATCATTTATGTTGGCTGTGAAAGAGAGGCCCATTTCATTATTATCCAAAGAAGTGACCAAATCTACAGCCGAGATGGCATCACCTTTCCAAATAAATATAAGGTCATCTATGTAACGGCCATAGAACACCAGATTTGTCCTAGATGAGGAATTATAGATGAATGTGTCCTCAAAAATGCCCATATATAAATTGGCAAAACTAGGAGTGAATCTGGAAAACAAAAAATAATTGTGTTGGTAAAATATACTCAATACTTTCTAAAATGTATTGTTTTTGAACTGCTGGCATATATGTGTCTTGGTTCAAAAAAGTAAAATGGCATGGATACCCAAATGGTGTGGTATATTTGAATATAATGAACCGACATCACATGTGATCCATATGAGATTTCCTGGGTTATTAAAATTTCAAAGTTGATTTAATAAATGAGTACTGTCTCTAATATAGGAAGGTAGTCCCAACACATATTTTTGTAAAAGAAGATCTATGTAATATGATAAATTATACGTGAGATTGTCAATGCCAGCGATTATTGGGCAGCCAGGGGGATATCCTGATTGTGGCAATTGAGACAAAACCCTTAGGACTGAGCAGGTGGATTAGCAAATCCGGAGTAATAATGGTTCCCAAAGACTGTCAGAGGCCTAGGTTGAAGGAGAGCAGTAGGAGGAACAGTTTATTCTGTTTTTATTTATATTTCTTTTTACAGATCTTTTCTAGATCTTGTAGCAAAAGTCTGTTAAATACAGGGATGTAATTCCCTTGGGCCTATAACGGGAAGAAAGTAGAATTAGGTTTCAACCTTGTATGGTTAACTTTTAGATCTAGAACCTCCAATTCTAATCCCTGGATAATTTCCACTAAATTGTGTGGATCAATAGCATTTTGTGCCTCTACACTTTCTCTCTCTAATTCTAATTGTATCTAGAGTTATAGACTCTTCAAAAACTTTTCTTTCCTCCTCTGGTTCAAAAGTATCTTCCATTTCCTTATTCTTGCTTTCATGGAATCTTTTAAGAGTAAGCTTTATTGAAAATTTCTGGAGATCTATAAACAGTTCAAAATCCTTGGGAATATTTGTGGGGGCAAAAGAGAGTCCCTATCCCAATATCTCCTCTTCACACTTATTTAGTGTTCTTGAGGAGATATTGAAGATTTTTTTTATTAAACTCTCTTTTTATTGCCATTCTTTCCCTTTTCTCCTTTTTGAATCAGAGTTCCACCCCTCCCCTACATCCTCTTCTCTTTCTCTTACCCCTCTTTTCGGGTTTCTCCCTGCAGGGGAGTTCCCCATCTCTAAAAAAGTTGGTTCGTCAAAGTTTTTGTTAGTTCTAAAATAGTGCCCTATTTTGTTTTGTTTACCTCCATTGCCCCCTTTGTTCTTATTTTGGTTTTCAAACTTGGGTCTAGCTCCCAGGTGCTCATATGGGCCACCCCAACTTGTTTTTTATTTTGATGTTGGTAAACTTTAGATTGGAATTTGTTCTGTTCTCTGGAATAGTTATAATTCTGTATATTGGAATTATCTCTAACAGATCCCCCTCCTTTCAAAATTCTTATTCCTATTATTAAAAGACTTATTATTCTCAATATGATTACTTTTAATTCTATTACCATCCACTTGGCCATTCTTATCTGTATTTGGATGACTTGTATTATCCATCCAAATTTTTTTTTTTAAAAAAGATAGTTATATTGTAATTTTAATTTAAAATTAGGGGGTATTAGGTTTAGGGGTTAATAGTTTAATTTTGTGTTTTGGGATGTGGGGGTGGTTTAGGGGTTAATAGGTTTATTTAGGTGTCGGCGATGTTGGGGATCTGTGGATTAGGGGTTAATAAAGTTTATTAGTGTCTGTGATGTTGGGGAGCAGCAGTTTAGGGGTTAATATATTTAAATTGTGTTAAACCTGCAAAGTTTCACCATTGTTATACTACAATCCACTGCCATGGAAAACCCATGGAACTAAATATGTGTTATGTATGTGACCACCATTATATATAAAAAAAACACCTTCTAATAATAAACCTTTAAGAGCTGGGGGTTAGCGGATATAAAGTACTTGTGTATATGATGTGGTTTATATATATGTATTATACTGTAAAATAGCATATTATGGCCTAGATTAAAAGTGGAAAGAAAATGATAGCACAGGATGATAAAACAGACTTACCAGAGAATGTTTAGTTTGGCCGACATTCCTTTTCGTGTTCCCTATACTTTCAAGATACGAGTTATTATGCGTTGTGTGAGCGCAATAAATAACAGCACTAAAAAAGTTAGCGCATCTTAAGACCTGAAGTAAAGTGTTATTGCTAGAATAAAAGTAGAACAAAACACGTAAAACATATTAAAATATTATAATGCAAAATATGGGTTTATTATTGAAACAAATGCATAACAATGGGAAGGGTTCAAAGGTGTCTTTGTATGTGTATATATTTGGATATGTGTACATTAACCACATTTTTTTTCTTTAATGATTTAGATAGAGCATGCAACAACGAAGAACAACCTTCCAATTTTCTTAAATTATAAAATTTTGCTTCATTCTCTTGGTATTCTTTATTGAAGGAACAGCAATGCACTGCTAAGAGCTAGCTGAACACACCAATAAGCCAATGAAAAGAGGCATATATGTGCAGCCACCAATCAGCAGCTAACTCCCACCTCCTGTGCCTACCTATGTATTATTTTTAACAATGGATGCCAAGTGAACTAAGCAAATTAGATAATAGAAGAAAATTGGAAAGTTGTTTAAAATTATTTGCTCTGTCTGACTCATGAAATAAATATTTTGGGTTTCAGTTCCCTTTAAGGCTAAATATGAAGTTAAAAAGGAAGCTTAGTGGATTATGATTCAAATCTATACCCCAATATCCCCTTTATCTCAATACCCCCCCCCATCACACTTATTTCCCATTGACTTTATTTCACACTTATTTCCCAGTGACTTTAATATTGGTTACTGATGTTGCTACAGCTTTAAAATATTGTATTCTGAGGTGTCAGACCCCAAATCTCTGTACCAAGCTTTTTTGTAGGAGGGTATGATTGGGGTGGATGCTTTAAGCAATTCACCATACAATAAAGAAATAAGGTGTTTATATGGAGTGTTAGAGAAACACAGCTGTTCAAAGCTTGTATACAAAATGTTTAGCTCGATGGTATCTAGTCCAATTATTAAATTTACCAGATTTTTGTTGACCAATAAGAGCTTTAGACTTAAATTGCCCAGCTTCCAATAGGGAAGAAATAGGGATGAAGCATCAGTAACCGGTGAATTGGAGCTTTTTAAATCAACCAGGAAATCAGGATTATGCAGTATTTGCTTAACGGGAGAGTATCCAGTAAAATGAACGGTTCTCTTTTCAATAGAGGCCAAACTTGGAGAGCGCTGAAAATAGCACGGAGTTCTAAAATATTGATTGGTAACCTCGCCTCTTGAGATTTCCAAACCCCTTGTGCTGACAGAGATCCCCAGACAGCTCCCCAACTTAAAAGATAATATATAGATATACCTGTAAAAATACTTGTAACCTGCAGCCATTTTTTTATTTTTTTTTATTTTTTATTTATAGGCTCTATCTGAATCATGAAAATTTAGGTTAGAATTCCAAATCTTTTTAAAACATTTGAGTCTGACAAATTAGCAGGAGGATTGGAATTTTGGCCAATGCCATAAAAAATGCAGGAGACATACAACAGAACAGCTGATAAACAATAATGTTTAGCATGATCAGTGCTTAAGATAACAGTAGAAGTTATCAACTAAATACAATAAAACTTTTAAATATTGTTTGTACAAAGTATTTTTTTGTTTTTCTTCGTTCATATGTAAAGGGACAGTCAATTCCAGAATTTTTGTTGTTTAAAAAGATAGATATTCCCTTTATTACCTATTCCCCAGTTTTGCATAACCTACAGTTATAATAATATAGTTTTTACCTCTGTGATTACCTTGTATCTATGCCTCTGCAAACTGCTCCCTTATTTTAGTTCTTTTGACAGGCTTGCATTTCAGCCAATCAGTGCTGACTCCTAGGTAACTTCACGTGCATTAGCTTAATGTTTTCTATAAGACACGCACATGAACTAATGCCCTCTAGTGGTGAAAAACTGTCAAAATGCATTCAGATAAGATGCAGCCTTCAAGGTCTAACAAATTAGCATATGTGCCAACCTAGGTTTAGCTTTCAACTAAGAATACCAAGAGAACAAAGCAAAATTGGTGATAAAAGTAAATTGCAAAGTTGTTTAAAATGACATGCCCTATCTGAATCATCAAAAGTTTATTTTGGACTTGACTGTAATTCATTGGGACCCATGCATTAAAAGGCATGTGGAAAGCTTCCAAACTTGAGAAGCTGTCCGCTGCCCCACAAGGGCTCTGGAGCAGCTTACACTGCTTCGTATATGGAGCCCATTGAATTGTTTTAATGCCACTGTTTTTCATTATTATTATAATTATTCAAATATATAACAATAAAAGAAATGATAGATTAGAAAACCAAAAAATAAGAAAAAAAAAGAAATATTAAACAGCACTGCTGCATTCATGATGACTGGCATACTGGAAATAATAAAAACAAATGAAATTATTTATTAATTATTAATGAAATTATTAAGTTTAGTTAATATATTGCAATACATGGTACGACTGTCATAGACCATAGTATTTATTCTTAGTCATCAATTAATAAATTCTATATAACAAATTAATTATTGAAGAGAAAGAAGGCTTCAAATTCTGCATCAGGCAAAATCATTTTTGAGTACGGATGGAAAATGAGAGTACACTCACTGTGTATAATAACAGATATGGTCCCATTTATAAAGCTGCAAATGCAGGTTCAGGATCAAGCATTTCAGGCTCGTGTGAGCAGGCTGGAACTCTAGTTAAGAATCTGCCGTCTTAAGGCCACTGTTACCTCACCAATCCGCTACCTCAAGGCTCATATAGTTTAGTCATCCAGATCACATCTGATTGGGATGATTAACAAGACCTGCTCTTGCATGATTGGTTGGGTGAGATCAGGTGGCGTGGCTTGTGCAATGTTAAATGCAGGTAGTTCTCGTCACAATGCCTGGTGGACAAGGTTCATGAAGATAATCCTTGTTTGTCCTGGCTTTAATATATGGGGCCCAATATATGACACTATTTTTAATTAAAGTAAAATGGTTACAATGTGATTTTCAACTAGAGTATAAAAAAAAGATTACAAATGTAACAGATATCACACTTATGTGACAAACCGTAAAGCAAATGTGCGCTCACTAGTCCAGATCAAGTAGGAAAGATCTATTTTACTTAATTGAAAAGCTAATTAGAAAAATACATTTCAAGCACATAATATAAATCTAATTAGCATTGCACAACTATGCAACATGGTGTGATCATAGCAACCGTATGCACTTGATAAATTGTTAGTTTTCCTAAAGAGAATATATTCAACATCTTAGAAAAACTAAAACATTGCAAAGTAAAAAAAAAAAGTTCTGATAACATTTGACTTTCTGTAATTTGCAGAATAATTAAAACAAAAATGGTCATCTTTCTAAATAAGCAGAGTAACATGAAAATAAAATAAATATGATTCAGAAATGTAGGAAATTAAGATTTTTATTAAACATGACTTGACATGACTGATAAATCTTTATAAGAGAAAACAGTATTAAAATAGCTATGGGGGACAAAAGGTGTATTTATTCAGCTACAAAAAGTTTGCGCTGCTTATTTTGAATTGGTGGAGAGCACCTGCACATTTTTATTTGACAGCCTACAGTACACTAGAATGATTTGTGTAACCATGAACAGCATATACTTTAGTAATCTACCAGTTCATTAAACATAGCAACCTTCTATTGAACTTCTCCAAACTCCAATTTTACAATGGGTACATATGTGAGCCTTTCTGTAAAACTAGTGTGAATACAATAGAGATGGGGAATACTGGGTAGCATACTGTATTAGTGTTTATTCAAATAAAATAAACATGTAAAAAACAAAATGGCTTATACAAGTAACATTAAGTTCTTAGTTTTTGTATTTTCTTGCATTTGCATATCTTCTTCCTTTTAAGAAGCTGCAAATGCAGCTTTTGGAGTGCCTTCTGCTGCAGACTTGCTTGAGTGAGCCTGCAGCTGATAGTTAAAGGGACAGTATACACTCATTTTCATATAACTGCATGTAATAGACACTACTATAAAGAATAATATGCACAGATACTGATATAAAAATCCAGTATAAAACTGTTTAAAAACTTACTTAGAAGCTGTCACTTTGGCTCTGTTGAAAAGGTAGCTGGAAAGCCCACTGCAAGTGGCAAATAAGACACTCCCCCCCTCCCCCTTCTTTTGCATATGAAAAGACCCTTTACACAAACAGGAGCAAGATGGAGTAGGTAGTCGAGCGTATTCACATAAAACTTTGGGGCTTGGTTAGGAGTCTGAAAATCAGAGCAATGTTATTTAAAAATAAGCAAAACTATACATTAATTAAAAAAAAAAAACTTTATAGGCTATATAAATAGATTATCTACAAAACATTTATGCAAAGAAAAAATGAGTGTATAATGTCCCTTTAAGTAGCAGTGGTCATCAGACTGCTGTTTTCTAACCTATACACCAGCTCTGAGCTGGCGATCTGCAATTCCACTGGATTTGTCCAACTGGGGTGATTTACACCTGTGTGCAAGCAGGGATAAATGTGGTCATTGTATTTCTGCCTGATAGCTGTGATACCGGAGCAGAAAGGTTTGGAATTGTGCGCCTGGCAATTCTTAAATGGAGCTCATAGGGCATTTCTTAAATGGAGCCCATACCTACATATATATCTACAAATAAATAATTGGCCCCTATGATCAAAAGTGCTATGAGGCAGCAACATATTCCAAAGGAACCGCTGCTATGTTGAGCAAGCCTGACGAAATATTTCAAGCTCCCAACATACCCACTGAAAGTATCGAAACAACCCAAATACTTCCACTAGCCCACCGCAAATACTATCCTATTAACCCCTAAACTGCCATATATCCCAAACGCAAATGTACCTAACCTACTCTACCTAACACCTAACCCCCCTAAACTAAACCCCCTAAATTTCTTTAAAATAAATTCTGTTAAAAAAATAAAAAATATTAAACCTAAACCTTTACAGCTCAAAACACAGTCGAACCCTACTCTACCTAGAAACTAACCCCCTCTAAACTACCTCCCCCCTCTAAACTAATCTCCCTCTAAACCTAACCCCTAAGCAACATCCAAAAAATAATCTGTTACAATAGAAAATATATAAGTTACAAAACATAATAAACTACAGTATCCAAAATATTCCTAACACTAATCTGCATGCCCTATAAAATATAAACCCACCCAAAAAAAACCACTAAAATAAATTACAATAACCATTAAAAGGGCCTTTTGTAGGGCATTGCCCTAAAGATAATTCAACTCTTTTACACACAAAAAATCTATTACAAATCTCCCCTTCTACAATACAAGTAACCCCACCCCACAAAATAACAAAATCTACCAAAAAAAAAAAAAAAGTCTATTCTTAAAAATAAAAAAACCCACCAAAAAAACTGACCGTTGAAAAATCTGTCTCCTCTAGATCTATCGCTGGGCTCTCTTCGTCCCGGCTCCAGGCGCCGGGAGACCATCTTAACAGCGTTTGAGGCAGACTTAGGTGGCCTCTTCTGTCAACTCTGCATTCTACATCCACATTGGGGCCCTCTTCATCCTGGCTCCCGGTGCCAGGGACTCATCTTCACAGAGGTTGACTTAAGCGGCCTTTCCGCTGCCTCCACTCTGTATCTTCTTTTCTTTAGTATATAGGGGTACCACTTTATCCTGATTGGCTGATTTTAATTCAGTCAATAACAAGAACGTTTTAAAATTTTAAATTCTAATCATCCAATTCTGGTACCCCATTCCTCCTAGGCAGTAGCACCCACAAACAAGTGGTATCCCTAGGTGCCTCATCAAATTTTCCCCTGGTATCCCCTGGACCCTGTTCGATCAGCACCCCTTTTAAGAAGCAGTGGATCGAGGCTCAATTCCAGTCTGGTGCCGAGTTCCATCTAGGCCAGTGAGGTTTTGCCATCCCTCCGACGGTCTGTCGCCAGCATTTTAGTGCATCTCTTTGACATATTATTTAAACATTGATTATAATTTTAGTGACATAGCTTCATAGTTATAATAGGGAGGTTTACTATTTAGTATAGTTTATTATAGTGAGGTATTTTATGTCAGTAGGCATTATGTGGGAGTTAGCTGGGGCATTCCAGGGGAGTGTAGGTTAGACATTCAGTGTAGGTCAGTCACTGTAGTGTTCCAGGGGTGTGTATGTTCAGCATGACAGGTGTAGGGGGTCAGTGGGAGTCAGCTTGGTGGTGCAGGGGGAGTGTACGTTAGCTCTGATGTAGGTGTAAAAGGTCAGTGGTAGGTAGCAGGATGGAGCAGGGGGGGTGTAGGTTAGGTGTGACTTAGTTATAAGCATTCAGGGGGAGTTAGCAGGGCGGGCTAGTGGGAGTAGCCTGCACTTTGAGTCGGACACATTGACACAAGATTGATATGTTTGAATCTGTAGCGGCCATGTTTTTCTTGCCAGCTATCAACTAACTGTTGAGACTACATTGCCTGAGGTTGTTAGTGTAGGTGTAATAAAACGTAGGTCCCCAAGGCATTATTTTGAGTTTGTCTACACAAAAACTTAGTATAGTTTCAGTGAGCACACTGTCTGTGCCGTGTAGGTACACTTTAAATAGGGCCCCCTCCAGCCGCAGCAATATGCTGACAAGCTGCAATGTAAGCAATGCAGGTGGTGATGTCATGCTCCCATTGACTTCTGTAAAAGTCACTCAGACACGCCACTTTTCTTGAAAATCTTGAATAGCGGGGCCATTATCATAAGACCTACTTTTTATATGTGATTGAATGGTGCACAATGTAGGAGTCATAATATCATGAACCCGAGAGATACAATCTCACTCTTATCAAACTGCTGATTACCATGTTATATTGATATAAATAAAGGGAAGATTTGGGTCTACAGGATCGTTAGAAAAAAAAAAGCCCATCCGCTTTTCATACAGGACAAAAAAGTCCTATTGAAGAGAAATGGGTGGAAGTCTAAGTCTGAGTCAAGTTTAATGTTCATAGTTCATCACTACTGAAATCTTACCTATAGTTGAGATACAAAGTTATATTTTGTCTGGACTGGAAAGAAAGGAAGGTTGTAAATTTTCTTAGAAAGCTTGAAAAGCTTTAGCAATGAAACCTTGCAATATGGAGTCTCAAATACATTTACTATAAAAGTAACCTTACTAAATGAGAAGTCAATTGTCCTCCATGAATAATCACCTACATTTAAGGAACAGTCAAAATAAGTTATATAGGGAGCAAACTCAAAATTGGCAAATTTCTGAATTCGAATGTTAGAACGAATGTTATTACCAAAATTCGAATTATAAATCTGAATGTTGATAAGAACGAATATTCTTAAAAATTCTATAATCAAATGCTATTTACAGTTTTCGAATGTCACTTTCGAATTCGAATGTTTATAATTAGATTGAATGTCCACATTCGAAATTTCGAATTTAACATTCTATTTATTTAACAAATACTATTCAGAAGTTCAATAGTTCATGTGGTAGGGAATCTAGTAAATTGATACGTAATAGATACAAATATATCATTTTGAATGTTTTTATATAGAATTGCATAATTTGAATATTGCATTTAAAGAAAGCTTTAGAAATACTATTATAAACATATAAATTCGAATTTTTCGAATTCGAATATTGCATAATTTGAATATTACTTTTAAAGAAAGCATAAGAAATTCGAATTTTTCAAAACTTATATTTTCGAATGTAATCGGAAAATTTGAAACCGAACATTCGAAAATCGAATGTTAGAATGTTATGTAAACATTTGAAATTCAATTCAAACGAACAAATGTGTTAAAATTTGTTTAATTTTTCGAATGTTATAAAACATTCACCAATCCTTACTCAATAGTTCTGTTTCTACAAGTAATTCGGTTATTTGCACATGTAGTATTTGCGGGGTGGGGGATATAAGTTTAACAGGATGATAGTTGGAACTGGCAAGACTTAGAAGGGAATTATCTATTGCTGCTTTAGGACTAATAGACTCCCTTGGATGCCAGAAGATTTACTATAGGCCTATACAGAGAGTTAGCTTGACAGAGAATATGCCCATTTTATGCATGTCAAGAATGTAAATTTTAGTCTTGCAGAACCCATATTTGGTATGGAGTGATTAGGAATTTAATAGTACTCACCTTCAAATGTTATTATGATAACTACTCAATATATTAATCAGGAGTATACAACCTTTGATAACTTACATAAGGTTATCATTTTGTACATAAATTCCATTGTGTGTGTAATTGTACAGGCACAAATTGCTTAACAAGGTGGGATATTAAAAATAGCTGAATGGAGCTTTAGACTAATTTTTTATGTGTAAAGTGGGAAAGGTTTATAATTGGCATTGCAAATTCATAGATGTAATAAAATATTCATACTTGTGTCTATACTTAATTTACGACTGCAATTCATTGTTTGACATATTTCCCTAAAATTCTATGAAATATTTATATACTTTTGCTAATTGAAATACATATATAAATCAATGCAGGGTATAGTGCAATATCTTATTAAGATTTTAAAATATACTGAATCTAATATCTTATAAGTATTTATCTGATCACCTTAAATAACTATGAAGAATTGTGATTTTAAGCATGTTGAGGTCATTCTTTTATGTAGGTCTTTTATGAGGTCTAACATTGGAAGACTTATTAAAAGAGAACAATAGATATAAAAAATGGCAAATTAAGGGTTTGATTAATCCAGCTTTTCAAGAATGATTTTGTCCAATTCTAGTCAACCTTCTACATCCATTAAACATTTTCTGATGCTCCCTTCAGGGTTTGTTTTACCTGGAAAACTACATTTGGCATAAGTAGACAGGGATGGGTCAGTATTATCCAGCTACATAATAACTGTCCTGTTTTATGTTTGCATATTTATCATATTGTAAAGTGTTTAGCAGTGCAATTCACAGTTTTTAGATTTCAGAGATTCATAGTTTTTAGATTTCATAGGTTTTATGAACCTTAAAGGGACATTGCAGTATTTTTTGCCTTAATTGAAACTACAAAAGGTAATTTTATTGTATTACAGATTTTTGTTTTGTTTTTGTTTTAAAAATGGATTACTGAGAATCCCCTCCCCCCATGTGTGTGGGGTTTATTAGGGTCCTTTAATAGAGCTGTCAAAAATGTCCATATAAATCTATGAGCAATCTCATGGACAAGTTGTGTCCAAACAAACTTTATGTTAGTTCCAACAACAAAATAATCATGATTAATTTTTTTATTTATGATATATATATTGTGCTTGTTAATATTCATTACAGAGTTTTTTAATTTTAAAGGGATTTAAAACCCAAATATTTTCTTTTGTGATTCAGACAGAGCATGCCATTTAAAATTTTTTTCTAATTTACTTCTGTTATCAAATGTGCTTAGTTCGTGATATTCTGTGTTGAATAGATACCATAGGTAGTTATCTGCAGAATTACATGGCAGAAAATACTGTTGTCATCTAGTGTTCTTGCAAATGGATAAGCTAAATCTGCCGTAGTGAGCTCGCAGTAGCAATTAGCGCTTTTAGAATTAACTAGAGATCAGATCTCTGGTTAATATTATAAATATAACCCAAATGACCCCAAATACAATGTAGTATGTTTTATTAAAAAACTGAAAATTGTACCATTTTTATTTTTTAACAAAATAACTACACTAGGCAGTAATTTTGGGGTAAAATTGGTGGGAGTGGGGTGTTAGGAAAAAAAAAACAGTACTGAAAAGTGCCTTTACATTGCGGTATATGGGAACTGTGTGTTCCTTGTAAATAAATGTGTATTCTTATATACATATATATTTATGTGTTAATATCTGTATATGCACATATAAACACATAAATATATATGTATATAATCATGTACATATATATTTATATTCGCTGCAATAGCTGTGCTTCTTACCCCCTTTGCTGCTCTTAGGTTCTGATGGCGACTCTGACGGCATCAGAATGAGGCTCCCATTGAAAGCGTGAGATCAATGCTTCCAAGCAATGTGAATGCAAGCTCACGTTCGCATTGTGCTTAACTTGTAATGCCAGTGCACATTAGCATGCGCTGGTATTACTCAGTGGAGTGCTAATTTCGCTTTACTTGTAATCTGGCCCTTAATAATTTATAATTTACATCACTGGTTAATATTCTTTAAAATTTGATATTCCTCATTTAATACATTATTTATCCAAATATTTGCAACAAAGATATTAAAGTTGTACTTAGCTTCATTGAGCTTTTTTGTAATTCACTTCACGTCAAGTGTATTTTCACTTATAAACATAAAACACTTCTATGGAAATATACTACCATTTTTAAATAATTTATAATGTAAAGAACATTTTAATCATAATGTAACCTTTGACTTGAAATGTCAACTCCTTAAGAACCATGTTTCCTGTGTACACATTATAAAAGGTCTGTGTTAAAAGTAAAATAGCTTAGAGCTTCCTTCTGTCAGTGAACTGATTAATCATCTTTCAGAACTAACCTGAAGCAAAATGCAGTGTATATGATGGACAACATTAATCATTGACATCAGATTCTAAGTTGTTAATGCAGTTAGAAACATGGTTTAAAGTGACTACATCTCTACCTTCTAAAAGCAAATTCATTGGGCTACTTGTCTCCTTTAATGCTTTTTCTAAATTTGTGAAATTATTATAAATAAATTTAAAAAATGCATTTTTTGCTGCTAAAATATAAAATTGACTGAGCAGGAAAATAAACTACACTGCTACTTAGAACATAATATTGTAGTATTACAGGGAGTGCAGAATTATTAGGCAAATGAGTATTTTGACCACATCATCCTCTTTATGCATGTTGTCTTACTCCAAGCTGTATAGGCTCGAAAGCCTACTACCAATTAAGCATATTAGGTGATGTGCATCTCTGTAATGAGAAGGGGTGTGGTCTAATGACATCAACACCCTATATCAGGTGTGCATAATTATTAGGCAACTTCCTTTCCTTTGGCAAAATGGGTCAAAAGAAGGACTTGACAGGCTCAGAAAAGTCAAAAATAGTAAGATATCTTGCAGAGGGATGCAGCACTCTTAAAATTGCAAAGCTTCTGAAGCGTGATCATCGAACAATCAAGCGTTTCATTCAAAATAGTCAACAGGGTCGCAAGAAGCGTGTGGAAAAACCAAGGCGCAAAATAACTGCCCATGAACTGAGAAAAGTCAAGCGTGCAGCTGCCAAGATGCCACTTGCCACCAGTTTGGCCATATTTCAGAGCTGCAACATTACTGGAGTGCCCAAAAGCACAAGGTGTGCAATACTCAGAGACATGGCCAAGGTAAGAAAGGCTGAAAGACGACCACCACTGAACAAGACACACAAGCTGAAACATCAAGACTGGGCCAAGAAATATCTCAAGACTGATTTTTCTAAGGTTTTATGGACTGATGAAATGAGAGTGAGTCTTGATGGGCCAGATGGATGGGCCCGTGGCTGGATTGGTAAAGGGCAGAGAGCTCCAGTCCGACTCAGACGCCAGCAAGGTGGAGGTGGAGTACTGGTTTGGGCTGGTATCATCAAAGATGAGCTTGTGGGGCCTTTTCGGGTTGAGGATGGAGTCAAGCTCAACTCCCAGTCCTACTGCCAGTTTCTGGAAGACACCTTCTTCAAGCAGTGGTACAGGAAGAAGTCTGCATCCTTCAAGAAAAACATGATTTTCATGCAGGACAATGCTCCATCACACGCGTCCAAGTACTCCACAGCGTGGCTGGCAAGAAAGGGTATAAAAGAAGAAAATCTAATGACATGGCCTCCTTGATCACCTGATCTGAACCCCATTGAGAACCTGTGGTCCATCATCAAATGTGAGATTTACAAGGAGGGAAAACAGTACACCTCTCTGAACAGTGTCTGGGAGGCTGTGGTTGCTGCTGCACGCAATGTTGATGGTGAACAGATCAAAACACTGACAGAATCCATGGATGGCAGGCTTTTGAGTGTCCTTGCAAAGAAAGGTGGCTATATTGGTCACTGATGTGTTTTTGTTTTGTTTTTGAATGTCAGAAATGTATATTTGTGAATGTAGAGATGTTATATTGGTTTCACTGGTAAAAATAAATAATTGAAATGGGTATATATTTGTTTTTTGTTAAGTTGCCTAATAATTATGCACAGTAATAGTCACCTGCACACACAGATATCCCCCTAAAATAGCTATAACTAAAAACAAACTAAAAACTACTTCCAAAACTATTCAGCTTTGATATTAATGAGTTTTTTGGGTTCATTGAGAACATGGTTGTTGTTCAATAATAAAATTAATCCTCAAAAATACAACTTGCCTAATAATTCTGCACTCCCTGTATAGCGTATGTGCTTCTGCATGTCAAATATTTCTTTATTGGATATTTAGTTCCCTTAATGGGATGAAAAAATTCCTTCCCTTTTAGTATTGAACTGCAGTGGCTACAATGTAAGCAAGGGTAACAACCCCTATTGTCTGACCCTATTGTTGTTTGTAGATTTTTCTTTTTGCTACCTATATCTGCCCTTACCAATAAGTCTCTCAAATTTTTCGTTTTTTTGTAAGCTACCATAGGTATGTTTTTAAATTCATCAACTTGGGGATTACAGTCTTTCAATATGTGCCAGTGTTTATTTATAAACAAATATCATCACACATATCATTCTGTTTTCTTGTGTCTCCTTTTTTGTATTATCTTTCTGATTTTTGAAGTGTTCTAATTGTTTTGTAATTAATTCTTCTGGATACCCTCTTCTTTTGAATTTTTACTGCCATTTCTGTTAGTCTGATGTTACATTTCCTTTCGTCAGTTACTATTCTTTTTACTCTTTTAAATTGGCCTTGAGGTATTGCTTCTATTGTTTGTTTTTTTTTTAATGAAAACTGTCATATTGTAATACTTTATTTTTGTCTGTTGGTTTTACATATAGATCGGTTTTCAAAAAAACTTGTTCTTTATATACAAAAGTGTCTAAAAAGGCTACTCCTGTTTCCTCCATGTTAAGTGTAAATGTGAGACCAGCAACAGATGTATTGAGATGTTGTACAAATTGCAATAGGCATTCTATGGCGTCATTCTTTTGATATCCTTTGTTGAATAGCATATCAATGTAGGCTCAGGATCAGTAATGCATTACTCGGAGTTAGCTAAACAAATTGGTTGAGCTAGTTTCAAGAGGCACATTTCAACTCTTAAATCTTCTTAGGTATGCTTTTCAACAATATATATATATATATATATATATATATATATATATATATATACACAAAGTCATGGATAGGATTGCACAATCATACCATAAGTAATGCCACGGTGCACTGCTAGTATCATAACTAGTTTCTCACAAAAAGCAGGCAGCCCACTGGTCTTTGCAATAAAAAATAGAATTTATTTCATCAGTTTAAGAAACAAACGTTTTGGCACTGCATTGTGCCTTTGTCAATGTTACACCACAAAAAGAGTACAAGGACAGAGTGCAACTAAGCACCCAGAATCAGATAACAATACATTTAAAACAAACCCCCTTAAATAGAGGAAATACCCGCTTAACCTTTACCGCCATTCCTGTTTGCACGCTCATTCAATCTCCTAATTCTGACGTCACGCTGACACGTTAGCCGTGCCTAGCGTGATGACGCATAGCACGGCGTTGTCTTGACAACGTCAGAAGCATCACGTTGGCGTGTAAGCCAAATACCAAGAGATCACCAAGGGATAAACTGCGCATGTTCAGAAAATCATAGTTTCATGAAGCGCAGCGGTTGCTATAGGCAACCAACGTAAACAAACAACCTGTTGAGACAAGAGCCGCTCCGGGTGTATCTTAGTATGTGGCTTAGATGGAGGCAATTACAATGTGTTAATTGTCAGATTTCAAACCCAAATGCACAAATCAATTATGTACTGATAGTGATCAACAAAATTGCATATTCAGAATAACAGCTCATATGCCTATTGTGTAATGGGGTAAATACATCTTGAAAATAAATCACATCAGCAAAGATGTTTATAGAATTGGACCAGGGATATATGACAGATATATATGCAGAAGAAATTCATGATCATGTAGTTACTAGTAGGACCTGACTCAATTACTTAATAAAAATTAAAAAATTAATAAAAACTAATATGTACCCATCGAACCCATAGGAGTATGGTAGTTATCCAAACAGTGGATATCCAAGGACCCTCAGTAGCAAGTGGGAATTAGCTTAGCCATTAATAAAAAGGGCTAAAGTCCAAGGTGGTGTTGAGTCCTCTTGGGGTCATAGTTCCCAATTTATGTATCCACCTGCTCTCGCATTGGAGTAATTGCTTTCCTCTATCACCACCCCTTGGGTTGGGTGGGATATGATCAATTAGCATTGATCTGATACTTGACACCGGATGTTTAAATTGTGCACAGTGTCGTGCCACCGGTTGGTCCGAGTCACCATTCTTCAGAGCTTCACGAATAGCGTGGCGATGATTTGCCATCCTGTCACGGAAGGAAGTTATCATTTTCCCTATATATACAAGTGAACACGGGCAAGTCAGCATGTAGATCACAAAGGTGCTGGTACAACTAAGACGATGTTTTTTTTTTTGTTTTTGTTTTTTTTTAATGATTTTTATTTGAGGCTCAAAATAAGGCATACATAAATATAAAACAGTGATAAATGAGAACAATGCAAATTTTGCATGCAGTAAGAGTTTCAGGTTGGCAATAGATACATCATAAAATAAATAGACAAAAAAAAAAAAAGTAATATATCAACAGTCTGCCAAATAATAGATAAACCTCCTAAAAAGACACAAGAGGTCACTCTTGGGCCTCAGCAGTGTAGAAGAATATAAATCACAGAAGGTTATTTTTGATCAAAGGAGACCACTCTTGGGTCTCAGATGAATAGCCTCATTTTCCAATTTTGATATACAGTGCATAGAAAAAACAATAAGCTGCACATATGTTACATAACCCAGAACAATATTAAATATACATCGTTAAGTTTGGGGAGAAGCAATACTATTATTGACATAGCCTATATTAATAACTTTCCTACAAGTTTAATCCCTCTATAACACTATAAAGAGCTACATGCTAGATAGATACCCATCAAGCCCCATCTTTACCAACCGTTATCAGAATGGGAAGTACAAAGAGAAGGTTTAAATAAAATAGTTGAGACCATATGTGTATACTCAGGAGCAAGATAGTAGCCGAGCATGATAAGTGTTATGTGAATACAAGTACGCACACATACGCCTAGACACAAATTCACTCATTCATACACACTGACACATGTGTGCGCACATATACACCCCATGTTGGATAAGGGGATCTACCTGTTAATAACATGTTGGAAGACAGTTGACAGAGGGATGAATTTGCTTTCAAGTCCATGTTCCCCACATGACACCTTTGTATAGATAAAATGTGTCATTTGGTTATATGACGGAAATACGTAATATAGTCTAGCGACAATCCTCCCTACAGACCTGTATAGTAGCACATACTGTAATATTAATAGTGAATCTCCTGGGGTAGGCCATTACATTAAGCAGCTTTGGTTAAACAATAGTAGGGATTCAAACAAATAACGTTATATCTAACATTAGGAGAGTACTAGAGCTTGGATCTAAATAAATAACAAGAGAAGAAACATGGCTCTCAATACTACATGTCGTTATGTCTAACACAGAAAAACATATGTACCCCCTGAACAGTCCAATGACAGTAACTTCGACAGTCTAACATCAGGAGAAAAATAAAAGATGAGCACAAATGGCATAAAGTAACATCAGTTTGTGGAGTCTGTACGGATCATACAGCCGCCATGTATATATCACAGTTCTGAGGGCATCACAGTCATTTCTGAGAAGCATTTTTCAGCCCATCCATAATGTCCCTCGAATCTCAAAGAGTCCGTAAGTATACTTAGGGGTGTACTGATGGGGTAGCCCAGTCTCTAGTGTCACAACTGGAAGAACGGGCAGCCCTAGTGTGTAACAGATTTATCCAATGCCCATTTTCCAGTGGCTTTGACCCCAGATGCGTGTACCAAGGGTGTATTGGAAAACAGGTGCAAAGCGGCTGCTCACTCCAACTCCGGCAGCTAGTAGACTCCCGGATCCCAGGAGGATGATCTGTGCTCCCTTCGGCAGTGTAGGTTTCATGTGTCTGAGACCACAGGGCCACACTGAGTTGTCATAGCAAGGATCAAGATACAGGATATGGTCTGGACATGTCAGTATATCTCTGGATCGCCGAGCCAGGATATTGATGGCGGTACTCTCATTTAGCCCTGGTTGGAGTCCCCCGGGTGAGGAGGCGTAAGTTGGGGTCCATGCCGATGGCAGTGTGTAGTGTAGTGAGGACGTGCCACTTATGTCAGAGTCGGGGTGGCCGGCCGCATCACCCCGGGGGCGGAACAACAGCAGGTCTGTATCGGGTGTACTTAGTTTATCGGTCGGCTGAGGATCCACAATGTCTCCATATCTCTGATTGCTGATCTTGGAGGGTTCCGTAGGGCTCAGTAATGTATAAGCAGGAGCTAGGTAAGTCAATGGGGGCCCAGGTTCATACCGGCTGGGGAGCCGTATCTCAGCAGTGTTCTGGCTACTGATATCAATGTTATGAGATCGGTAAAGCAATGGATTAAATGCTTCTACTATAGTGTTGCACAGCTCTCTTTCAAAGTTCTCCAGCAAGGTCTGTATTACTCGGCAAGACACCTCCATGTCCCACTCGAGAAAATCTTCCAAATTGCTCAAGTCGAGGCACGTATCAGAGGGCACCGATCTACTTGCAACTTCTGCGCCTGTAGTGTTAGGAATTAGGGACAGCTCTCCGAGCTGCTAAACCTGATCTATCAGGAGTTAGGGAGGGTAGATGTGGGCCAGGCCGTTTAGTAGGCCTCCGCTGCGTACCACATCTAATCCGGTCTGCGTGGCTGAGATTCTAGATAAGAAGTAGATAAATCTGTTCCTTAGGTATTAGTCTTCAAAACGTCTGTCAAATAGGGCACAGATTGCTAATCAAATGGGTGATAAACAGCAGATTTATCAACACCAGGTCCCAGCCGTTATTAAAAAGCAGCCATCTTGGTCGGTGTACGGACCGCCCACCACGATGGTTTATTTTAAACCGTTGATTTTTGTGGGGATGTTGAAAAGTGTCTCCCTTACACATACTGTTGCATGTCATACAACTCCCACAGGGGAAGCAACCTTTCTTAGATGACTTCAGCCACGTTTCCTTTTTATAGTGGTCCACAGGATCTGATTTGACAAGGATATCCCTCAAGTTCCTTGCCCTACGATAGACCACCCTTGGCGCGGTCATCTTCTGGAAAGGTAACATGGGATCAGTACCCACCACCGGCCAATGGCGACGTGCAGCATTGGATAGACGTTCACATCCAGGTGTGTACGTGGTGATTAGATTAAGTTGTTCAGACTTGTCCTTTTTAGGGATCCTGGTGTTATGTGAAGTATCAGGGCACAGCAATTTCTCCTGTATTTCGCAGATGTCTGTAATGGGATAACCCCTTTTGTACAATTTCACGCCCATTTCTTTTACTTGGGTCACTTGTGAATGTGTCTCACTGTTGTTTCTCAGTGCTCTAGTGAGTTGGGAGGTGAGAACACCCTTTTTCTGGTGTCCAGGGTGAAAACTACTGGCGTGCAACAAAGAGTTGCGGTCCGTGGGCTTAGTGTACAATTTAGTATCAAAACGCCAACCCCCAGAGTCATTCACCTTGAACACATTAAGGTCCAGAAATTAACATTGTCAGTGCTAAATTCAAGCTTGAATCGAATAGGGCTTGCCATGAGGTTCAAATGTGACACCCACTCACGCAAAGACACCCCATCACCTCTCCATATGAGGAACACATCATCGATGTAGCGGGTGTAAAAAGTCACTTGTGGATGTTCAAACGGCTTCATGAGCTCCTGCTCATACCATGCCATATAGATGTTTGCGTAGGTGGGTGCCACATTCGACCCCATGGCTGTGCCTGCTACCTGCAAATAGTAGCAGTCCTCAAATTTAAAGTAGTTTTTTTCCAGACAGTCAATAATTCACACAGAAACTCAATAGGAGGACCACTATAACAAATGTTGTTTGTCACCATGGACCTGACCGCCTCAACCCCCCCAACATGGGGGATCACAGTGTAGAGGCTATCCACGTCCATGGTGACCAGAATGTCATCCTGTCTAAGATCCACAAAGTCTGCAAGTCTCCTCAGCAGGCAAGGTGAATCCTGTAAGTAAGCCCTTGTGTTCTTAACAATATCCTGTAGGAAAGAGTCAACAAAGATGGCAATATTAGTTAATTCCGAACCCCGGGCAGACACAATGGGTCTGCCTGGGGGGTTCACTAGAGTTTTGTGAACTTTAGGCAGTAAATATAGTACAGGGACTATAGGGTGTTCAGTGGTTAGGAACGATATTTCCTTCTCAGTAATGAAGCCAGCCTCTAGGCTACATTGTAGGAAAGTATCGATTGCTTTTTTATACGCATGTGTTGGATTCCCTCTCAGTTTTACATAAGTCTTAGAATCAGCCAATTGTCTCATGGCTTCTCTGCGATAGTCAGTATAATCAAGAACAACGATAGACCCACCCTTGTCAGCAGGGCGGACAATGACAGATCTGTCATTTCTAAGCTCAGTAAGTGCTTTTCTTTCAGCAGCATTAAGATTAGGATAAGAGACAGATCTTATCCTAATCTTAATGCTGCTGAAAGAAAAGCACTTACTGAGCTTAGAAATGATAGATCTGTCATTGTCCGCCCTGCTGACAAGGGTGGGTCTATCGTTGTTCTTGATTATACTGACTATTGCAGAGAAGCCATGAGACAATTGGCTGATTCTAAGACTTATGTAAAACTGAGAGGGAATCCAACACATGCGTATAAAAAAGCAATTGATACTTTCCTACAATGTAGCCTAGAGGCTGGCTTCATTACTGAGAAGGAAATATCGTTCCTAACCACTGAACACCCTATAGTCCGTGTACTATATTTACTGCCTAAAGTTCACAAAACTCTAGTGAACCCCCCAGGCAGACCCATTGTGTCTGCCCGGGGTTCGGTATTAACTAATATTGCCATCTTTGTTGACTCTTTCCTACAGGATATTGTTAAGAACACAAGGGCTTACTTACAGGATTCACCTTGCCTGCTGAGGAGACTTGCAGACTTTGTGGATCTTAGACAGGATGACATTCTGGTCACAATGGACGTGGATAGCCTCTACACTGTGATCCCCCATGTTGGGGGGGGTTGAGGCGGTCAGGTCCATGGTGACAAACAACATTTGTTATAGTGGTCCTCCTATTGAGTTTCTGTGTGAATTATTGACTATCTGTCTGGAAAAAAACTACTTTAAATTTGAGGACTGCTACTATTTGCAGGTAGCAGGCACAGCCATGGGGTCGAATGTGGCACCCACCTACGCAAACATCTATATGGCATGGTATGAGCAGGAGCTCATGAAGCCGTTTGAACATCCACAAGTGACTTTTTACACCCGCTACATTGATGATGTGTTCCTCATATGAAGAGGTGATGGGGTGTCTTTGCGTGAGTGGGTGTCACATTTGAACCTCATGGCAAGCCCTATTCGATTCAAGCTTGAATTTAGCACTGACAATGTTAATTTTCTGGACCTTAATGTGTTCAAGGTGAATGACTCTGGGGGTTGGCGTTTTGGTACTAAATTGTACACTAAGCCCACGGACCGCAACTCTTTGTTGCACGCCAGTAGTTTTCACCCTGGACACCAGAAAAAGGGTGTTCTCACCTCCCAACTCACTAGAGCACTGAGAAACAACAGTGAGACACATTCACAAGTGACCCAAGTAAAAGAAATGGGCGTGAAATTGAACAAAAGGGGTTATCCCATGACAGACATCTGCAATATACAGGAGAAATTGCTGTGCCCTGATACTTCACATGACACCAGGATCCCTAAAAAGGACAAGTCTGAACAACTTAATCTAATCACCACGTACACACCTGGATGTGAACGTCTATCCAATGCTGCACGTCGCCATTGGCCGGTGGTGGGTACTGATCCCATGTTACCTTTCCAGAAGATGACCACGCCAAGGGTGGTCTATCGTAGGGCAAGGAACTTGAGGGATATCCTTGTCAAATCAGATCCTGTGGACCACTATAAAAAGGAAACGAGGCTGAAGTCATCTAAGAAAGGTTGCTTCCCCTGTGGGAGTTGTACGACATGCAACAGTATGTGTAAGGGAGACACTTTTCAACATCCCCACAAAAATCAGCACCTTTGTGTACCAGCACCTTTGTGATCTACATGCTGACTTGCCCGTGTTCACTTGTATATATAGGGAAAACGATAACTTCCTTCTGTGACAGGATGGCAAATCATCGCCACGCTATTCGTGAAGCTCTGAAGAATGGTGACTCGGACCAACCGGTGGCACGACACTGTGCACAATTTAAACATCCGGTGTCAAGTATCAGATCAATGCTAATTGATCATATCCCACCCAACCCAAGGGGTGGTGATAGAGGAAAGAAATTACTCCAATGCGAGAGCAGGTGGATACATAAATTGGGAACTATGACCCCAAGAGGACTCAACACCACCTTGGACTTTAGCCCTTTTTATTAATGGCTAAGCTAATGCCCACTTGCTACTGAGGGTCCTTGGATGTCCACTGTTTGGATAACTACCATACTCCTATGGGTTCGATGGGTACATAGACTGACTATTAGTTTTTATTAATTTTTTAATTTTTATTAAGTAATTGAGTCAGGTCCTACTAGTAACTACGTGATCATGAATTTCTTCTGCATATATATCTGTCATATATCCCTGGTCCAATTCTATAAACATCTTTGCTGATGTGATTTATTTTCAAGATGTATTTACCCCATAACACAATAGGCATATGAGCTGTTATTCTGAATATGCAATTTTGTTGATCACTATCAGTACATAATTGATTTGTGCATTTGGGTTTGAAATCTGACAATTAACACATTGTAATTGCCTCCATCTAAGCCACATACTAAGATACACCCGGAGCGGCTCTTGTCTCAACAGGTTGTTTGTTTACGTTGGTTGCCTATAGCAACCGCTGCGCTTCATGAAACTATGATTTTCTGAACATGCGCAGTTTATCCCTTGGTGATCTCTTGGTATTCGGCTTACACGCCGTCGTAATGCTTCTTACGTTGTCAAGACAACGCCGTGCTATGCGTCATCACGCTAGGCATGGCTAACGTGTCAGCGTGACGTCAGAATTAGGAGATTGAATGAGCGTGCAAACAGGAATGGCGGTAAAGGTTAAGCGGGTATTTCCTCTATTTAAGGGGGTTTGTTTTAAATGTATTGTTATCTGATTCTGGGTGCTTAGTTGCACTCTGTCCTTGTACTCTTTTTGTGGTGTAACATTGACAAAGGCACAATGCAGTGCCGAAACGTTTGTTTCTTAAACTGATGAAATAAATTCTATTTTTTATTGCAAAGACCAGTGGGCTGCCTGCTTTTTGTGAGAAACTATATATATATATATATATATATATATATATATATATATATATATATATATATATATATATATATATATATATCCAGTTCAGATAGCCTCAAAATGTGGCCTCTTAGGGAGGCCTGAGGGCAGGTTTGAAAACCAGTGCTCTATCTGAATCATTAAAATTTAATTTTGACTTTACTGTCCCTTCAAGCGTTTTTTAAAGGGACTGTATACACCAATTCCATATAACTGCATGTAATAGATTCTACTATATAGAAAAATATGCACAGATACTAATATAAAAATCCAGTATAAAATCTTTTAAAAACTTAGTTTAGCACTATTGATGAGGTTAGGCTGGGACACCCACTGAAAGGGGCAGAGAAAGCAGGATGAGCAGACACCCCCCATATGAAAAGACCCAACCAGGAGTCTGTAGACATCAATATGCATCTAGCATTTTGGAGCTTGGTTAGGAGTCTGAAAATCAGCACATTGTTATTTAAAAATAAGCAAAACTATACATTTTTACAAAAACACTCACAGATGGGCTATATAAATGCATCATCTACAAAACATTCAAAGCAAGAAAAATCTAGTGTACTATGTCCCTTTAATTTCTTATTTATAAGTATATAGAAAATTATGGAAATGAAATAAAAAAAATATTTAAATGCTATTTTTTTAACCTTTAATGAAATGCAAACGGCTAGATTACGAGTTTTGCATTATGAGCGGCGCGGTGCTAACTTGCAAGTTATTGCCACCGCTTACCTCCTTACAGCGCTGGTATTACATGTTTACAAAAACCCGGCGTTAGCAGGCAATAAGTCAGCGTTGAGCAAAATTGTGCTCCATACCGCACTCCAATACCAGTGCTGTGGTGAGCTGCGGTAAGATGGTTTTACATGATCGTGCACTATTTGCCCATAGGCATCAATGGGGAGAGTCGGCTGAAAAAAAGCCTAACACCTGCAATAAAGGAGTGTAAAGCTCCGTAACGCAGCCCCATTGATTCCTATGGGGAAACTAAATTTATGTTTACACCTAACACCCTAACATAAACCCCGAGTCTAAACACCCTTAATCTGCCGCCCCCGACATCGCTGACACCTACATTACACTTATTAACCCCTAATCTGCCGCCCCCAAAGTCGCCGCCACCTACATTATACTTATTAACCCCTAATCTGCCACCCCCAATGTCACCGCCACCTACAGTACACTTATTAACCCCTAATCTGCCGCCCCCAAAGTCGCCGCCACCTACCTACATTTATTAACCCCTAATCTGCCATCCCCAATGTCGCCGCCACCTACATTACACTTATTAACCCCTAATCTGCCGCCTCCAATGTCGATGCAACCTACCTACACTTATTAAACCATAATCTGCCGCCCTCGACATCACCGCCACCTACATTACACTTTTAACACCTAATCTTCCACCCCCAATGTCGCCGCCACCTACCTACATTTTTTAACCCCTAATCTTCCGCCCCCAACGTCGCCGCCACTATACTAAAGTTATTAACCCCTAAACCTAACCCTAAATCTAACACCCCTAACTTTAATGTCATTAAAATTAATCTATATAAAACCTACTATTAATAACTTAATAAGTCATATTTGAAACTAAATACTTACCTATAAAATAAACCCTAAGATAGCTACAATTTAACTAATAGTTACATTGTATCTATCTTAGGTTTTATTTTTATTTCACAGGCAAGTTTTTAATCTAATAGCCCTATCAAAATAAAAAAGCCCCCCAAAATAAAAAAAATCCCTAGCCTAAATTAAACTGCCAATAGCCCTTAAAAGGACCTTTTGCTGGGCATTGCCCCAAAGAAATCAGCTCTTTTACCTGTAAAAAAAAATACAAACACCCCCCAACAGTAAAACCCACCACCCACACAACCAACCCCCCCCAAATAAAATCCTAACTAAAAAAAAACCTAAGCTCCCCATTGCCCTAAAAAGGGCATTTGGATGGGCATTGCCCTTAAAAAGGGCATTTAGCTTTTTTTCCTTGCCCAAAACCCTAAGCTAAAAATAAAACCCACCCAATAAACCCTTAAAAAATCTAACCTTACACTGCAATTAAATAAATTACATTTATTAAATACAATTAACTAAATTAAAAAAACAACACTAAATTACACAAAATAAAAAATAAATGATCAAATATTTAAACTAATTACACCTATCCTAATAGCCCTATCAAAATAAAAAAGCCCCCCAAAATAAAGCCTAAACTAAACTACCAATGGCCCTTAAAAGGGGCTTTTGCTGGACATTGCCCCAAAGAAATCAGCTCTTTTACCTGTAAAAAAAATACAAACACCCCCCCAACAGTAAAACTCACCACCCACACAACCAAACCCCCCCAAATAAAATCCTATCTAAATAAACCATTGCCATGAAAAGGGCATTTGGATGGGCATTGCCCTTAAAAGAGCATTTAGCTCTTTTTCAGCCCAAACCCTAATCTAAAAATAAAACTCACCCAATAAACCCTTAAAAAAACCTAACACTAACCCCGAAGATCCACTTACAGTTTTTGAAGACCCGACATCCATCCTCAAGCGGCAAGAAGTCCTCATCGAAGCCGGCAGAAATCTTCATCCAAGCGGGCCGAAGTCTTCATTCAAGCCGGCAGAAGTCTTCATCCAGACGGCATCTTCTATCTTCATCCATCTGGCGCAGAGCGGCTCCATCTTCAAGACATCCGGCATGGAGCATCCTCTTCTTTCGATGGTCGCTGAAGATGAAGGTTCCTTTAAATGACGTCATCCAAGATGGCGTCCCTTAAATTCCAATTGGCCAACCGGAATTAAAGGTGAAACAATCCTATTGGCTGATGCAATCAGCCAATAGGATTGAGCTTCAATCCTATTAGCTGATCCAATCAGCCAAAAGGATTGAGCTTGTATTCTAGGTGGTGGCAATGTCGGGGGCGGCAGAATAGGGGTTAATAAGTGTAGGTAGGTGGCTGCGATGTCAGGGGCAGCAGATTAGGGGTTAATAAGTGTAGGTAGGTGGCAGTGACATTGGGGGAAGAAGATTAGGAGTTAATAACTGCAATGTAGGTGGCGGTGATGTCGGGGGTGGCAGATTAAGGGTGTTTAGACTCTGGGTTTATGTTAGGGTGTTAGGTGTAAACATAACTTTTCTTTCCCCATAGGAATCAATGGGGTTGCGTTACGGAGCTTTACACTCCTTTATTGCAGGTGTTAGGCTTTCTTTTAGCCGGCTCTCCCCATTGATGTCTATGGGGAAATCGTGCACAAGCACTTAAAACTAGCTCACAGCAGTGCTGGTATTGGAGTGCGGTATGGAGCTCAATTTTGCTCAACGCTCACTTATTGCCTGATAACGCCGGGTTTTTGCAAACCTGTAAAAGCAGCGCTATAGGGAGGTGAGCGGTGACAATAACTTGAAAGTTAGCACCAAAACTCGTAATCTAGCTGAAAGGTAAGTAATGAGTTAACAGTTTCATAGATGGTAATTGAAACTTAAATGGTCTTAATAGTGCAATAGATTGATTGCAACATAACGGCACACATGACTAGGAGGCAGGGAATAACCCTGTGGTTAAAAAATATGTTTAATGTCTCTTTAAGGGGAATTTGAACCAAGTAGCTTATGAACACATGGTAAGTAGACTGATCTGTACAAACTGAGCTATTCATCTATTTTTTGATTTTGTAAGATTTCATTAAATGAGAGCAAATTTTAATAAAAAAAACTGTCTATAAAACACTGAGGGCTAGATTACAAGTGGCACACTAACAGGTTTTTTGTGTGTGTTTGTACGCTTTGGGTTTTCACTCATATTACAAATAGAAATTAAATGTGATCACTTGAGCCCAATTGGAGTTAACGCGCATTGGGTTAACGTCACCTCAGAGATCTGCTTAACAGTTTCGCAAAACAAAAAAGTTGCACAAAACACATCAAAAATACATGTAAAATTTCAGTTACACTCATAATAACTCCATCTAATAAAATTATTAAAAAATATTGCACAAAAAAGTTGTAAGGGCTCAAACAAAAGTCTCAGGTGTTAGGGAAAAAAAGCAGACAAAGAGCTTTAACATATAGATACATAAATATACATGTCTATAAATGTGTATATATATATATATATATATATATATATATATTTATATATATATTTATTTATAATTGTGTGCGGATGTGTTTATGTATTTATATGTGTATATACAGTATGTATTTACAGACATATATACACATATGTACACATATATAGACATATATAGACATATGTCTGTGTGTGTGTGTGTGTGTGTGTGTGTGTTTATTGGATCTCTTTGCAGTTAAATAGATAAAAACATGAAAAAACATGTTTATGTAATATTCTTATTTAATGAAGGTTTTAACTATGTATTTAATCTAAATATTAGGGATGGGCGAATGTGTTTATATCGGAATTCGAATGTTAGAACGAATGTTATTGTAGAAATTCGATTTACATAATAGAATGTTGATAAGAACGAATATTATTAAAAATTCGATTTTTGAATGTTATTTACAGTTTTCGAATGTCACATTCGAATTCGAATGTCACATTCGAATTCGAATGTTACATTCGAATGTCACATTCGAATTCGAATATTACATTTATAAAACACAATTGTAGACTAGAAACACTATTTCGAATGTCACATTTGAATCGAATATCACATTCGAATCGAATGTCACATTCAAATTCAAATATTACATTTATAAAACACAGTATTAGACTAGAAATACTTTTTCGAATTTGAATGTGACATTCGAATCGAATGTCACATTCGAATTTGAATATTACATTTATTAAGCACAGTTGCAAACTAGAAATACTATTTCGAATTCGAATGTGACATTCAAATTCGAATATTACATTTAAAAGACACAGTATTAGACTAGAAATACTATTTCGAATTTGAATGTGACATTCGAATTCGAATGTCACATTCAAATTCGAATATTACATTTAAAACACAGTATTAGACTAGAAATACTACTTCAAATTCGAATGTGACATTCGAATTCGAATGTGACATTCGAATTTGAATATTATATTTCGAAAATTGAATGAATTACATAGCTAAACATTCAATTATTCGAACGAATATTTTTGAATTTTATTGAAAAATTCGAAAACGAAAATTCAAAAATAGAATGTTAGAATGTTATATAAAAATTCGAAATTCGATTCGAACGAACGAATGTATCAAAATTCGTTTTAAATTTTGAATTTTTAGAAACATTCGCCCATCCCTAGTAAATATGTAATATTCATTTATTCTTTACATAGCAGAATATGTTTTAAATAGATATTGGATATTGCTATATATACAAACGAAGTGGTCTTGACAAAGGTCCCTGCGAGGACCGAAACGTTGACCTTATTTGGATTATTTTGGAATTAGAATAAAAATTGAAATTATTGGATTAAACAAAAGACATGAGAGTGCCTCTTTCTCTTTCCATTATATATACTGTATATATGTATATTTCTATACCTATATATAATCCTTAATATATATTGTATATTTATAAATATCTATTTGTGCAAAAAAAATCATCATATATATATATATATATATATATAAATATGTATTTACAAATAATTAGAACATATTATTCTAAGTGAAGAACATTGGAATGTGAAATATCCATATTTTCCTATTGGGTTAGTGCACTTGAGAATATGGGATCGGGTTTGCGCGCGAGTAGAGTGTTAGTTTTTTTTTTTTCAACTTTTGGGTGAATAGGTTATCATGCGTGCAATATTCTAAGTTTGGCTTTTTACATGTGTCGGGTTAGCGTGTTAGCAAAAACTGTTAACTTTCAACTCATAATAGGAGCACAACCTGACGCGCAGAGTGATTGATGTGTTTTTTTGCACAATGGCAGATGTATTGTTAGTGGAAAGATAAGGAGACAGCCAAGCAGAAAGGCATCAACTGACTGACCATTCCCTAGTAAAGGTTAGGGTAGTTTGCTATTATGGTGTCTCAAACTCATCTTAGTATAGTTAAAAGAAGGTTATATATTTATTAAGCAAAATGTAATGTTACTAAAATGTAATTTTTTTTACTGAATTGTGAAATATCAGGTCTTAGAATAATAATAATAATATAAGTGATACAGATTCAGGGCTATATTACAAGTGAGGCGCTATCTTAGCGTTCGCTGGTAAAGAGGCAAATTTGATACCAGCGAATGTTAAATAACCAGCCATTAGAAGGGGCTTGTTAATACTACCACAAGCTGACTTTTACACTTACTGCTAGAAATAATTAACCAGAGATCAAATCTCTGGTTAATGAAAAATAGTTGCCACAATTGCCCACAAAATAAAGAGGACTGTAGAGTAATATACAATAAAATTATGAGCATCTTTGTTTAAAAAGAAAAAAATGATTGTACAAAGCAGTTATAAGGGGTTAAAGTGAGGGGATGTGGGGTGTTAGAAAAAAACGGCACTGAAAGTGCCTTTACATGGTTGTCAATGGGGTACTGTGTTTTCTCTAAAAAATATATATGTATATGCTTATACACATGTATATTTATG
The DNA here is from genome assembly GCF_027579735.1 of Bombina bombina. Classification (NCBI taxonomy): domain Eukaryota; kingdom Metazoa; phylum Chordata; class Amphibia; order Anura; family Bombinatoridae; genus Bombina; species Bombina bombina. The sequence goes on from NC_069501.1 coordinate 167,846,874, forward strand.
TGTTTATATGTGTATATAGAGATATAAATTTTTATTATATAAGTATATACATATATTTATTTATTGCTGCCCAACGCTGTGAGATTTTCCCCCTTCGCTGCACTAGGTGGTTTGCTGTGTCTGTTGACATAAAAATGATACTCCCAGTGATGTGCACTGATATTACTGAGTGGAGCGCAAATATCACACTTGCGTAAGCGCAATATTGCGATCCACTTGTAGTCTAGCCCAATATAAGCAAAAGGTTATATTCAACAACACAATATTTAGCAAAGACTATACATAAAACACCTACAGCTAGATTACGAGTTGTGCGTTATGGCTCTTAACGCTGAAAATATGGTATTTTCAGCGTTAAAACAGCACCGCAGCCATTACAAGTCTTGTCGGTATAGGTGTACCACAAGCCTTTTAGCCTGTAAAGCAACGTCAGTACCGCACTCGTAAAAATTACGTTTTTAATAGAATTCCCATCGCGCTGGTATTATGAGTTTTGCGGTGGGGCTAAAAAAACGGAATTACACTCTAAAAAGACAATATCCGTACCACCATCTAAAGTCAGTAGTTATGAGCTTTACACTACAAAGCTGTTCAAATCAGCCAATAGGATTTTAGCAGCTCTCATTCTATTGGCTGATTCAAATCTTTCAGCCAATAGGAATGCATGGGACGCCATTTTGAATTGCGTACCTTGCATTGAAGATTCAGTATACGGCGGCCACCGTATGAAGAGGATGCTCCACGCCAGGATGGATCTGTTCTGCGCTGCTGGGATCATGATAGAAGATGCCACCTGGATGAAGATTGAAGAGGCCGTCTGGATGAAGACTTCTCGCCGCTTGGATGAGGACTTGTCCGCCGGGATGAAGATTGAAGAGGCCACCTTCATGAAGACTTCTTTCCGCTTGGATGAGGACTTCTCTGTCGGGATGAAGATTGAAGAGGCTGCCTGGATGAAGACTTCTCTCTGCCGGGATGAAGATCGTTCAAGCGGGACTTCAAAAACTGTAAGTGAATTGTTTTGGGGTTAGTGTTAGGTTTTTTTAATTTTTTTTTTTGGGTGGGTCTTATTTTTAGATTAGGTTTTGGGCAGTAAAAGAGCTAAATGCCCATATAAATGCCCTTTTCAGGGCAATGGGTAGCTTAGTTTTTTAGATAGTTTTTTAATTTTGTGAGTTTGGGGGTTTGTAATGTTAGTGGGTATTTGTAAAAAAATTTCAGAAAAAGAGCTGATATCTTTAGGGCAATGCCCTACAAAGGCCCTTTTAAGGGCCATTAATAGTTTATACTAGATTAGGGTTTTTTTTTATTTTGGGGTGTTTTTTTTAATTTGTATTAGAATAGTAATAATTTTTATTATTTTGGATTATTTGCTTGTTATTTTGTGTAAAGTATTTTTTAGGGGGTGTTTGTTTTTTCTTTAGTAGGAAAAGAGCTACTATCTTTAGGGCAATGCCTTACAAAAGGCCCTTTTAAGCCCCCCCCCCCCCCCAAAAGGCCCTTTTAAGGGCCCTTGGTAGTTTGGGGGTTTGTATACTGTTAGGGGATGTTTTTGTAGCATAACATCTGTTTAACTTAGAGCAATGCCCTACAAAATGCCCTTTTAAGAGCCCCTGCAAAAGCCCTTTTAAAAGCCCTTGGTAATTTAGGTGGGTGGGAGTTTGTATACTGTTAGGAGGTGTTTGTTTTTGTAGCAAAAGAGCTGTTAAACTTAGGGCAATGCCCTACAAAAGGCCCTTTTAAGGGCCCTTGGTAGTTTATTTTAGATTAGGCTTTTTAATTTTGGGGTGTTTTTTTTTATTTATTTTTTTAAGGATATTATAATAGGAATAATGTTTACTTTTTTTGATAATTTCGTTGTTTTTTTGTAATGGTAGGTTTTTTATTTTTTGTAATGGTAGTTTTTTTTATTTTTTGTAATGTTAGGTTTTTATTTTTGTAATGTTAGGTTTTAGTGTAAGACAGCTTAAGTTTTATTTCACTGGTAAGTTTGTATTTATTTTAACTAGGTAGTTAGTAAATAGTTAATAACTATTTACTAACTAGTCAACCTAGTTAACATAAATACAAACTTACCTGTAAAATAAAAATAAAACCTAAGCTAGCTACAATATAACTATTAGTTATATTGTAGCTAGCTTAGGTTTTATTTCACAGGTATTTAGTTTTAAATGGGTATTATTTAGTTAATAATTGTAAATTTAATTTAGATCTATTTTAATTATGTTAAAGTTAGGGGGTGTTAGGGTTAGGTTTAGGGGAAGAGTTAGGGTTAGGTTTAGGGGTAGGTGTAGGGGTTAATAGTTTAATTTAGGTTGTTGCGATATGGGGGGCTGGCAGTTTAGGGGTTAATAGGTTTATTTAGTGGTAGTGATGTGGGAGGCCAGAGGTTTAGCTGTTAATAGCTTTATTTAGTTGCGGCGATTATAGGGAGCAGTGGAATAGGGGTTAATAGATTTATTATAGTGTAAGCAATGTTGGGGTGCAGGGGAATAGGGGTTAATAACTTTAGTATAGTGGCGGCAATATCGGGAGTGGCAGATTAGGGGTTAATACCTTTATTTAGGTGGCAGCGATATCGGGAGTGACAGATTAGGGGTTAATAACTGTAGGCAGGCGTCGGTGATGTTGGGGGCAACAGATTAGGGGTGTTTAGATGTAGGATTTATGTTAGGGTGTTAGGTTTGAACAGTATTTTATTTTCCCATAGACATCAATGGGGCTGCGTTACGGAGCTTTTCTTTCCACAATCGCAGGTTTTAGACTTTTTTCTGACCCGCTATCCCAATTGATGTCTATGGGGAAAGCGTGCACAAGCACGTCAAATCAGCCCTTTTTGGTGCAGTATGGAGCACCATATTGCCTGCACACACGCCTGTTTTTTTAAAACTTGTAATTGCAGCGCTATAGGGGATTAAATAACGCCACTTTTGTTGCATTTGTTAATTTCCCTATAGCGGTTAAAACTTGTAATCTAGGCGTTAATGAATACCTATGTGTTGGGCTAGATTATGAGTGCTAACTGTTGCGCACAAGCAATAAGGGCTACGGAACGTGGCCCAGCACTACGGAATTTGGCGGCGCTATACAAATAAATAGTATAATAATAATGTTTTGGAGCTCTTCACGCAAGTTGAAAATAGCGTGTGTATTACGAGTTGAAAGTAAATGCGATTGCATGAGTGCAATCACTATTTACGTTTGGTGGGTTAGAGCAACTTCAGAGCTCTGGTTAACTGTTTCATGAGAAAAAAGTTGCACAAAACAAATCAAACATACATTGTACAGTACAGATACACTCATAATAACACTGTCTAATAAAAAATATTTAAAAAATATTAAATATAAAAGTTAAAAGGGCTCAAAGATATGAGGTCTCAGGTGTTAGAAAAAAAAATGCTGCAAGGGGCTTTAACAGACACACATATATATTTGTATATACATATATATATATATATATATATATATATAACTTCATGGTTAAGGAGGGCACCACTCAAACAGGTATTATAGTGGCCCCCAATTGCAAGGTCATGGATACTAGAAAAACTTAGTGGTGCTCATGGACATATCAGAACCATAGCTAGCACACACGACAAGGGACAACCCAACCGTCATACTGGGCATCAGACAGAGGTGGACCAGTCTAGATATACGATAACCTATATGGGGAACCCACGGTCACTAGAATGGCACAACTGCCAAGGGCAAACCATAAGAGGACCAACCTCAGCTATGTAAACTTTGAACCAACATTAGTAGTTGTGAAGGACCGAGAAAACCAACATTGGAGAGTGGACAACTAACTTCAGCTGCTCACTAGGAATTGCTAATACCGTTTGTATGTTCATATGTCACTCTGTTTGACTGGTTTGCACTGCCGGTCCATATACTTATATATATTTGTTTCCTGAGATGTCTTTATATATATTTGGTTCCTGAGATGTTGTCATATGATGCTATTCAGCATGAGATTACACGGCTCATTTATTGACTCCCATAGGGCTGATATAGTTAGATTTATATGTGATTTTTGACTGTTGCATATTTGATGGTTGTCATAGGAAGGAAACAATGGCACTACTCAGGAATAATGAACGTTCCCCATTTGAGAAAAATATATTTAATATTTTAATAGTAATATATTAGGGATTGGTGCTTGTACTTGTCATGATCTATACAAAAAAATCAGTGAAGAACTGATAGAAGGGTACAAATGTAGCACTCATGAACGTTAAGGAAAATCTATAGGAAAATAAACTAAAATATAACTTTTACTAAATATTGTTAAAAACTAGGGTTATACATACAATTTAAAAGAATATGTTTGTCTACTACAATAAAGCCAAAAATAGTGTGGACTTTATTTAAGACAAAGAGAACCCCTGTTGGGATATTGAATTTGTCTCATATATAAATAACTGACCACTAGTACTGACTGCTGTTATGGTATAGAATATTGTGTGCCAGAAGTAGATACTCATAGATTCCCCATTAGTAATCACTGGATATGTCAGACATCTATACCCTGTAATTATTGTGGGTTGTGAGTATATAACTGTCTGAAGGTACCAAGACGTGATATCTATAACTATTTCCCTATAATACTGAAAGGTACGATGAATGAGTGTGTGTGAAACTTTCCCAAGTTAAGATGTACCACAGCAAGATATCTATTTGTGTGTTTATTTGTATACCGTTAGTGAGGAGATAAAGAAGAGTATATCTCAACCTTGCCTGGATTGACCATATAAATACCTGGGTCTGAAATCCCCAGACACCTCTACCTGATAGTAGTCATTAATAACCATATATACAGGAGTCTGGAAATACCAGAACATCAATACCTTTTAATAACCGTGATGTCAAATGCGTAAACAGTCTGGAAATGCCAGAACAGATGATTAAAATTAACAAAGGGCAGGAAAAATATCTGCGCCTATACCTGGGATTACTGTATGATAAAAAATCCGGAAAGCCGCACACCTATACCTTGTAGTTACCAGGGTAGAGATAAAGGGAAAGGAATATAAGGCCACCTGTACCTGATATTACTGTATGGTTACTAATAAACTCTGGAGATACCGGACACCTATACCTTATAGTTACCGTAATTGTAAACTAGGCATCTCTTTGGGGTTACAGGATGATAGCAATATCCAGAAATACCAGACACCTATACCTTATTATTACCGTAAATGATCAGAATACCTATACCTTGTGATTACCGTAAATGGTGACTAAGTTTTCCTGTACGTCAAAATTAAATGCCTGACCACACCGGTACCATAGTCTGGAAATACCAGACTCCTATACCTTATTATTACCATTATTAACTGCTAGAGAGCAGTTACCGGGTGTCTGGGCCTGTTCGTTATCAAACACATATACCGGCTACCCAAAGCCTATACCTTAGAATTCCCATTAATAGTGGCAAGGTACTGTTTATCAGGCCTAGTCTGAGTAAGAAGCCTTACCGGGGTAAGATAAGCCCACAAAGCGGTCAATACATCATAAAATATTAGGTAGTTATTATCAATTATGTAGTAGACATAACTTTAAAAACAACGAGAAGGGAAGAGAGGGGGATGCCACTGATGCGTTTCGCCAAAGTGGCTGTATCATATGCAGCCCCATGCCATTTGCCATGATTGCAAACTTACCGCTCAGGTGGAATGGTTTTTTTTTTTCATCGGCTGCTCTTTGTCTATGGCCCTTGTTGTTGTTTTATATGGATAGAAGAAGGTTATTTATTTACCCTGATACTTGATACAGGTATGGGTAATGCAGCATGTTAGAGGCGTCTGTGATCTTGAGTATTTCCCTTTGGGCTAGTCACCCATAGCTATTTTGTCCTGGGCCTGAATACTAATTTATGTGTTTAGTTTTAATTTAAATTTTTAATTTCACATTTGTATGTCCTTGTGGTGGTGGGTGCACTTGCTGTTTGTTTTCATACATTATATACTGTACAAATATGTTTTTCTGTTTTTTTAGATTTAAAATCAGTCTTGAAGAAGGCTCAAAGATAGAGCCAAAACGTTGACTATGACTTTTCATGCATTGTGATTAAAATAAATTATTGGATTACTCAAATCCTGTGAGTGCCCTCCTTTACTACGAAGTTGTATGTTTGTTCATTGAGGACTGCACCCAGGTTACTATATATGCACAGAGGATGGAGTGCTGGGCTACCGGCTATTGGACATTATATATATATATATATATATATATATATAGATAGATAGATAGATAGATAGATAGATAGATAGATATGCTGGGCTACCGGCTATTGGACATTATATATATATATAGATAGATAGATAGATAGATAGATAGATATAAATGTGACATCAAAATATATGTGCACAATTGTATAATGTTTTATGCAATTTTCATGTTTCATATTGAAAGATGTTTATTTAATTGTATTTGTTTTATATGGTGCTTGTAATCATTTTCTATGAAAATGCAACTCTCTGTTATGAGAGCATAGGACTCCTATTTTGTAATAATTTACTATGAAAATGCAACTCTCTGTTGTGAGAGCATGGGACTCTTATTTTGACATGGATTTATGATCCTGAAGGATTGTGGGAGATCATGGGTGGAGCAATGATACTGTTTTTGTTTTACCTCATAACCATTAAGGATTCTGTGAAGTACAAACCCATTCTCCTTATTATTATTATTACAGATACAGTATCTCACAAAAGTTAGTAAACCCCTCAAATTTTTGTAAATATTTTATTATATATTTTCATGTGAAAACACTGAAGAAATTAAACTTTGCTACAATGCAAAGTAATGAGTGTACAGCCTGTTTAACAGTATAAATTTGCTGCCCCTTAAAAATAACTCAACACACAGCCATTAATGTCTAAACCATTGGCAACAAAAGTGAGTACACCCCTAAGTGGAAATGTCCAAATTGGGCACAATTAGCCATTTTTCCTCCCCGGTGTCATGTGACTCGTTAGTGTTACAAGGTCTTCGGTGTGAATGGGGAGCAGGTGTGTTAAATTTGGTGTTATTGCTCTCACACTCTCTCATACTGGTCACTGAAAGTTCAACATGGCACCTCATGGCAAGGAACTCTCTGAGGATCTGAAAAAAAGAATTGTTGCTCTACATAAAGATGGCCTAGACTCTAAGAAGATTGCCAAGACCCTGAAACTTAGCTACAGCATGGTGAGCAAGACCACACAGCGGTTTCACAGGACAGGTTCCACTCAGAACAAGGCTTGCCATGGTCGACCAAAGAAGTTGAGTGCATGTGCTCAGCGTCATATCCAGATGTTGTCTTTGGGAAATAGATGTATGAGTGCTGCCAGCATTTCTGCACAGGTTGAAGGGGTCAGCCTGTCAGTGCTCAGACCATACGCCACACACTGCATCAAATTGATCTGCATGGCTGTTGTCCCAGAAGGAAGCCTCTTCTAAATATGATGCACAAGAAAGTTTGCAAACAGTTTGCTGAAGACAAGTAGACTAAGGACATGGATTACTGGAACCATGTCCTGTGGTCCGTTGAGACCCAAAATAAACTTATTTGGTTCAGATGGTGTCAAGCGTGTGCGGCGGCAACAAGGTGAGGATTACAAAGACAAGTGGGCCTTGCCTACAGTCAAGTATGGTGGTGGGAGTTTCATGGTCTGGGCCTGCATGAGTGCTGCCGGCACTGGGGGGAGTTCATTGAGGGAACCATGAATGCCAACATGTACTGTGACATAGTGAAGCAGAATGTGATCCCCTCCCTTTGGAGACTGGGTCACAGGGTAGTATTCCAACATAATGACCCCAAACACACCTCCAAGATGACCATTGCCTTGCTAAAGAAGCTGAGGGTAAAGGTGATGGGCTGGCCAAGCATGCTGGAAAATAATGGTGGCCACACAAAATATTGACACTGTGGGCCCAATTTCAACATAAATCAAGTAAGGATAGGTGCACTCCCACTAACAAACTTCATATAGCAGGGTACTAATGATTGTTGATAAAGCTTATAGACAAAGCACTCTCTGGTCTTATCAAGTGTATAACACAATTTTATTTAAAGGGACAATGAACCCAAATTTTTCCTTTAGTAATTCAGATAGAGCATGCAATTTTAAGCACCTTTCTTTTTTACTTCTATTATCAAATTTGCTTTGTTCTCTTGATACCTTCATTTTAAAAAGAAGGCATCTAGGCTTTTTTTTGGTTCAGACCTCTGGACAGCATTTTTTTATTGGTGGATGACTTTATCCACCAATCAGCAAGAACAACCCAGGTAGTTCACCAAAAATGGGCCGTCATCTAAACTTACATTATTACATTTCAAATAAAGATACCAAAAGACTGAAGAATATTTGATAATAGGAGTAAATTAGAAAGTTTCTTAAAATGTCATGCTCTATCTGAATCAAGAAAGAAAAAAATTGGGTTCAGTGTCCCTTTAAAGTGACATTTCAGGGTGTTCGCCCCTTCATCAGACCAACATGAGTGAAAAGAACAAACAATCTTTAAAGGCATACTTGATCACTCCCTCACTCCCCCACCAAACCAAAAAAACAGGTTACCATGGTGATACACCTAGTGATATACAGTAACCCACATTAAATGAAACAAAAAATAAGTAAACAAAAAAGCACTAACGATTGTAACTTTCACGAATGTAAACAGTGTGATAGCATATATTTACATCCCCAATACAAAACATGTGTGTGTGTTTACAAAGAAAATAGCTATAGAATTAAGATTTACACTAGGACATGTTAAATACGAGAAATGCGGTCTATCTCAGATTGATCAACAATCCTTAGCACCCTGGCATATGAAGTTTGTTAGTGGGAGTGCACCTATCCCTACTTGATCAATATTCCTCTGTTGCACCCACTATCTGAGACAATTTGGACCCTCCTCACCATCACTTTGAAGCACAACACGCTTTCTTCACCTGCACCATTTACTTTGGGACAACAGAACTGTATATCCTGAACTATTCTAATAAAGAAACTACAACTATAAACCAGCATTTGGCATCCAGCCAATCGACCACGACCCCCATTATACCAGCTGATGTAGAGGGAGCTGACACCCTGACCCTCACTGAGGGAGATGCGGCTAGGATACTTTTTGTGGCCGACTTACCATTAAGCATTGATGAGACAGCGCAGACTGTTTTTTTCTACAAAAATTGAAACTTAAACAAAGAGTAATTTATCTCCAATTACATGGGACCTACATTTCAGAATATCAAAGGAAACGCCTAATACCTAGGGGATTTTGATTTAAAAATGTTCCTTCAATTTGTAGATCTAACCCCAAATTCTGCAAAAGATGGTGCACTGTGCTCGACAAGTGCTCCCTGGACCTTATGCTGTTGGTAGTGGAAGAAGTCAGAGCACTATTGAAACAAGTAGGCACAAAACTACTTCAGTTTGAAATTACCAAGGAGACGATCCTGCAGCATAATGCAACTGAAAATTGGACAAAAAAACTATCCACACTACTTAGAGAATACAATGCTGCTTTTTTAAGAATAAAAAAGTTGATATATGTCACGGAAGATTACAGAGACAAGAAAGTATACCGTTGGACTCTTGGACCAGAGGAACGATCCAGATTCCCTATGAGGAGGTATAGAAGACAGAGGGTATATTCGAACCAAAGACTGAACACAGTTGACATAAGTTCTGGTTCTGATCCAGAAAACAGCAAACCACAGGGCCAGTCACCTCAACAACAGTTATCTTTACAGTCTTTTTTAGGGGTGAGTACCAGGTCCACACAAAGAAGGGGCGGTTTTTGAAGAACCCCATACCGATCCCGTCACCGGAGGATATAAATGTTTACTTATTTTTTGTTTCATTTAATGTGGGTTAGTGTATATCACTAGGTGTATCACCATGGTAACCTGTTTTTTTTGTTTGGTGGGGAAGGGATCAAGTATGCCTTAAAAGATTGTTTGTTTGTTCTTTTCACTCATGTTGGTCTGATGAAGGGGTGAACATCCCCGAAACTTCACTTTAAATAAAATTGTGATATACACTTGATAAGACCAGAGAGTGCTTTGTCTATCAGCTTTATATATAAATATATATATATATACATATATATATATATATATATATATATATATATATATATATATGCTTATATGGGTGTACATATGTATTTATATGTATATTTATGTATTTACAGTCATAGTATGTATACATATATAGACATATATACACTTACATTAGAGGCCTTTGCAGTCAAGCAGCTGAAAACAGATAGAATCATATTAATGCAATATTCTTTTTAATAAAGTGTGTAACTGTGTATTTACTGCAAATATTTTACATTCCAATGTTCTTCACATAGGGGGATATATTCTAAGTATTTTTAAATAGATATTCATATATATATATATATATATATATATATATATATATCACCAAATCAAAGAAGGCACTCTCCGTTAATTAAGCCGTTTAATAGTAAACGTTTTCGGGGTCTCCCCCGTCCTCAGACACTATTAAACGGCTTAATTAACGGAGAGTGCCTTCTTTGATTTGGTGATATTTGAGTGTTTGGAAGCGCACCCCGGCAGCTGCATGAGAAAAGTGTGCTGGTTCCCTGTTTGTGCTTTTATATATATATATATATATATATATATATATATATATATATATATGTACAACCCCAATTCCGAAAAAGTTGGAACAATATGGAAAATGCAAAAAAAAAAAAAAAGAATCATTTCAAAATTCAGTTCACCCTCTACTATATTGAAAACACATTATTCACATATTATTTGATGTTATACTTTGTGAATTTAATGATTTTTTTTAAATATACACTCAATTCAAATCTGTTGACTGCAATACAATCCAAAAAAGTTGGGACAGTCGACTGTTCACCACTGTGTAACATCACCTTTTCTTTTAATAACACTTATTAAGCATTTGGACACTGAATACACCAGTTGGTTAAGTTCAGCAACTGGAATTTTCCCCCATTCATCCATTATGCATGTCTTCAGCTGCACAACTGTACTGGGTCTTTGTTGCCTTATTTTGTGCCTCATAATGCACCACACATTCAGAAACAGGTCAGGACTGAAGGCGCTCATTATAGAATTGTTTTATCGCGCTTGCCTATTTTAATCAAGGGAGACGTCCCAAAATATAAATTTTTGTTTAGTTTATTTTAATTAATGTTTTTATGTTTTAAATAAATGTAATTTTGTTAAATTATATATAAGTCTCCAGACTATCTTATTTAGCTTATAGCGCTCCTAAACTCTATATTGTTTTGTCAGGACTGAAGGCAGGCCATGCTAGCACCCACACTCTCTGCTTACGCAGCCATGAGTTTATAATCCGGGCAGAATATGGTTTGGCGTTGTCCTGCTGGAAAATGCAGGGATGTCCCTGAAAAAGACGACTTCTGAATGGCAGCATATGTTGCTCCAAAATGTATGCATATCTTTCTGCATTAATGGTGCCCTCACAGTAGTGCAAGTTACCCATGCTGTGGGCACAGACACACCCCCATTCCTTTTCTCAAATGTCAAAATAGGTGGAGAACAGCATACAATCAGCTGGGGCACTGAGTCACAGACTTGCCAAGTCTTATCAATACTGTATTTCAAAAATTGATTCAAGCCACCAAATACTTTTTCTTAAAAGATCTTTATTCTCTCATTTGTGGGTCCAGAGTAAATTATAACGGTTCAGGACAACAATAGGCCCTTAGTCATGTATTGTTGGCCTGAAATGTTGTAATTTACTCTGGACCCACAAATTAGAGAATAAAGGTCTTTTAAAAAAAAAGTATTTGGTGGCTGAAATCAATTTTTGAAATACACACCCATACCATGACAGATGCTGAATTTTGGACCTGATACTGATAACAGCTTGGATGGTCCTTTTCCTCTTTGGCCTGGAGAACACGACAGCTGTTTTTTCCAAACACTATTTGAAATGTTGACTCGTCTGACCACAAAACACGATTCCACTGTGCTACTCAGATGAGACCGAGTCCAGAAAAGTCGGCGGCACTTGTGGACAGTGTTGATGTATCACTTCTGCTCTGCATAGTAAAGCCTTAACTTGCATCTATGGGTGCAGCGGCGAATGGTGTTGATTGACAAAGGTTTGCCAAAGTATTCCCAATCCCATGTCAGGATATCCATTACAGACTCATGATGGTTTTTTAGACAGTGACATCTGAGGGATCGGAGATTATGCGCATTCAGAAGTAGTTTTCGGACTTGCCCTTTATGCACCAAGATTTGACCGGATTCCTTGAATCTTTTAATTATATTGTGTCCAAAATCCTACTTATTTGTGTTGGCTTATTCGCTGAGGTATCTGTTGGCAGATTGGAAAAGCCTCAACCCATCCTTGCTCTTGGACTAGGCCTTTTTTGGAGGCTCTTTATATACTTTGATTACATAATTGCCTCACCTGTTTCATATAACCTTCTTATTTCAACTTGCCACAACGCTATTAGTCCTAAATTGCCCCAGTCCCAACTTTTTTGGAACGTGTTGTAGTCATCAGATTTGAAATGAGTGTATATTTTTTTAAAAAAATTAAATTCACAAAGTAAAACATCAAATAATGTGTTAATAATGTGTTTTCAATGTAGTAAAGGTAAATTAAATTTTCAAATGACTCTTTTGTTTGTTTGCATTTTCCATACTGTCCCAACTTTTTCAGAATCGAGCTGTACATGTATATGTATATATGTATATGTATAAATGTATACATTTTGTGACTAGCACCCAAGGCTTTTGTTTACTAGTATCTGGAGTGCACTTTGTTGGGATTTTATATATATATATATATATATATATATATATATATATAGGTTTCTTCAATCAAGGACTGCACTCCCTGAATTTAGACAAAATATTAGTTATTTATTATGTAGTGACGTGTCGGGGTTCGCAGACCTCTTCATCAGACCAAACACAGTGCAAATGAAAATTGTGACTTTTAAACAACATAAGCCCCTCCCATCAAACAGTGGAAGAAATTGCGCCAAAACCAATTGTCATGGAAACCAAATGGTTGCCAGGATACCAGTGACTAACAACAGTATACAATTGTATAAATAAATAAGGTGGATCCCCTACATACAATATATATACATACATCATAAACAAAGTCAGTGTACAGTGAATAAAGTGCAGATATCATTCATTATTATTATAGGGGATCTAATTTAATATATCATATTAATTCAATCAAGTCCTGTAACAATCCAAACTTCAGCATAGTTATAGCCCTAATCTATATATATATATATAACATCCAAAGTGCAGCCAATTGAAAGTGCATGTATAGAATCACAATATATCCCAAAGTATACCGTACTACCTCTGTCAATTATATTACTTAGAAACATGTGGCCAAATACAAAAGTGTCTAACAAGTGGCCAGATACGTAATAGTCAAACAATATATACATCACAACAAATGTGAACCGGTATTAAACATAGTCAGCTATGTGGATATAAGATAAATTCCAACCACCTGGAATACTTTGTTGTGACCCTTGTGGCATTACCTTATGGCCGTGACACCTCTACACTGCAACCTCTGCCGAGTAAGAATTGAGCACAATATTTTACAGAGCCAGCAAGAGCGTAGCTCTTACAAAGTCAAAGCCGCATGGCTAATTAGCATAAAATAGTGACGTGTACAGTGTGGGATCGCTCTGTGTAACCTGTCACTCTGAACAAAGCAGCTGTTAATAGTGCATGTTGAACAGGCTATATCCAAATATCGGCATCAGTAAAGAGTAAAGCTGGATGTGTGTAAATGTATAAAGTCAAATGTAAACAAGGTCAATAATAGAGGAAGCCATGAAAAACACAACAAAAAACAAAACAAAAGGAGTCTCAAGCAGCCATATACTCCCAAGCTATGTTCAGAAATCAGAGCCATAAGGCATAGCTGAGAATGGATGTGAATATATGTGTGTATATGCAATCATGGAAAATATAGATTAGAAAAACCTCAATAGATATTATTAATAGATACTATTGTTAGACACTATTGACACCATGGCCTCTATTTATCAAGCTGTCTACTTATCTGCATTATTCGACGGCCCCAATACGCTCGCCTAAGATAGCCTAACATTGCCGCCGTGGACCTGAATACGTTCGCCAAATTTATCAAGAAAGCTGTCAAAAAGCCGTGCACCAAGTACGGTGCGATGAGCAGCGGACTGTTGTTAACTAAGAGTCATCGATCTCGCTGCTCTTCGGCTTATTCGCAGCTTTCTTGCTATACTGTCACTAAGCACCCACACTATACTATACTGTTTTACCCCCTAAACCGCCGCTCCCGGACCCTGCCGCAACTATAATAAAAATTTGAACCCCTAAACTGCCGCTCCCGGACCACGCCGCCACCTGCATTATACCTATTAACCCCTAATCTGCTGCCCCCTATACCGCCGCCACCTACATAAAGTTATTAACCCCTATCCTGCTGATCCCGGACCCTGCCGCAACAAAATAAATTGCTTAACCCCTAAACCGCCGCTCCCGGATCCCGCTGCCAGCTACATTATACATATTAACCCCTATCCTGCCCCCCCTACACTGCCACCACTATAATAAATTTATTAACCCCTAAACCTAAGTCTAACCCTAACCCTAACACCCACTAACTTAAATATAATTTAAATTAATCTAAATAAATATTACTATTATTAACTAAATTATTCCTATTTAAAACTAAATACTTACCTATAAAATAAACCCTAAGCTAGCTACACTATAACTAATAGTTACATTGTAGCTATTTTAGGAATTATTTTTATTTTACAGGCAACTTTGTATTTATTTTAACTAGGTACAATAGTTATTAAATAGTTATTAACTATTTAATAACTACCTAGCTAAAATAAATACAAAATTACCTGTAAAATAAATTCTAACCTAAGTTACAATTACAACTAACACTACACTATCATTAAAATAATTACATAAATTAACTACAATTAAATAAAACTAATTACAATTAAATAAAATTAACTAAAGTACAAAAAAACTCCACTAAATTACAGAAAATAAAAAAATTACAAGAATTTTAAACTAATTACACCTAATCTAAGCCCCCTAATAAAATAAAAAAGGCCCCCAAAATAATAAAATTCCCTACCCTATACTACATTACAAATAGCCCTTAAAAGGTAGAAAAAATCCTATTGGCTGATGGAATCAGCCAATAATATTGAAGTTCAATCCTATTGGCTGATCCAATCAGCCAATAGGATTGAGCTCGCATTCTATTGGCTGTTCCAATCAGCCAATAGCATACAAGCTCAATCCTATTGGATCAGAAAATAGGATTTTTCCTACCTTAATTCCGATTGGCTTATAGAATCCTATGAGCCAATCAGAATTCAAGGGACGCCATCTTGGATGACATCATTTAAAGGAATCTTCATTCTTCTTTAGGACGTCGATGGAAGAGGATGCTCCGCACCGGCGGGATTGAAGATGGACCCGCTTCTCTCTGGATGGATGAAGATAGAAGATGCCGCCTGGATGAAGACTTCTGCCGGTCTGGATGTCCTCTTCTGCCTGGATCAGATGAAGACTTTTGCCGGTCTGGAAGTCCACTTGTGCCCGGCTGGGTGAAGACGGCTCAAGGTAAGGTGATCTTCAAGGGATTAGTGTTAGGTTTTTTTAAGGGGGGTTTGGGTGGGTTTTAGAGTAGGGTTGGGTGTGTGGGTGGTGGGTTTTAATGTTGGGGGGGTTGTATTTCTTTTTTTACAGGTAAAAGAGCTGATTACTTTGGGGCAATGCCCCACAAAAGGCCCTTTTAAGGGCTATTTGTAATTTAGTATAGGGTAGGGAATTTTATTATTTTGGGGGGCTTTTTATTTTATTAGGGGGCTTAGATTAGGTGTAATTAGTTTAAAATTCTTGTAAAAAAATCTGTAATTTAGTGTTTTTTTTGTACTTTAGTTAATTTTATTTAATTGTAATTAGTTTTATTTAATTGTAGTTAATTTATGTAATTATTTTAATGATAGTGTAGTGTTAGGTGTAATTGTAACATAGGTTAGGATTTATTTTACAGGTAATTTTGTATTTATGTTAGCTAGGTAGTTATTAAATAGTTAATAACTATTTAATAACTATTCTACCTAGTAAAAATAAATACAAACTTGCCTGTAAAATAAAAATAAATCCTAAAATAGCTACAATTTAATTATTAATTATATTGTAGCTATCTTAGGGTTTATTTTATAGGCAAGTATTTAGTTTTAAATAGGAATAATTTAGTTAATAATAGTAATATTTATTTAGATGTATTTAAATTATATTTAAGTTAGGGGGTGTTAGGGTTAGGGTTAGACTTAGGTTTAGGGGTTAATAACTTTATTATAGTGGTGGTGGTGTAGGGGGGGCAGGATAGGGGTTAATATGTATAATGTAGGTGGCGGCAGGCTCTGGGAGCGGCGGTTTAGGGGTTAATATATTTATTATAGTTGTGGTGGGCTCCGGGAGCGGCAGTTTAGGGGTTAATAAGTATAATGTAGGTGGCGGTGGTGTAGGGGGGGCAGATTAGGGGTGTTTAGACTCGGGGTACATGTTAGGGTGTTAGGTGTAGACATTTCCCATAGGAATCAATGGGATATTGGGCAGCAGCGAACATGAGCTTTCGCTGCTGTCAGACTCCCATTGATTCCTATGGCATCCGCCACCTCCAGGGCGGCGGATTGAAAACCATGTACGCTGGGCTGGAAAAGTGGCGAGCGTACCTGCTAGGATCTTGATAACTTCCAAAAGTAGTCAGATTGTGCCGAACTTGTGTTCCGAACATCTGGAGTGACGTAACCATCGATCTGTGTTGGACTGAGTTTGGCGTCACTTACGTCACTATAGTCTACTTTTGCCGGTCTCTAGCCTTTGATAACTAAGGCGAATCAGGCTCGCCACAAATACGCTGGGGAATTCCAGCGTATTTGCGGTTGACAGCTTGATAAATAGAGGCTCATATCTAGAGCACAGCAAACAATCACTATGTAGTGTGTCAGAACATGATGTGTGAGACAAAATCAATGTAATTAAGACACACTCTATAAGTACTACTTATAGAGTGTGTCTTAAAGTGAATGTCAATTTTGATGCTAAAGTGCCCGTTTTTTAAAAATTCGATTAAAAACAGGGGCACTTTAATTCATCAAAATTTACATTTCACTCCTATTGTGAAAAAAAACTTACCTTTTAATCTTCACAGCAGTTCCAGCTTCCTCCACCTGTCACAAAGCCTCTTCCTGGGTCTAAAATGAGGAATCCGGCTTCCTTCAATCACAGTGTTGAATCAGACACTGATTCCCCCAGGGGGGGAACCGTGATTGGAGGATGACCTATCTATCATTTCTGACATCAGAAATGGCTTGCAACGACCGGAGGAAGCTGGAGCTGCTGTGAAGATTAAAAGGTAAGTTTTTTTTCACAACAGGAGTGAAATGTAAATTTTTATGAATTAAAGTGCCCCTGTTTTTAATCAAATTTTTAAAAACCGGGCACTTTAGCATCAAAATTGACATTCACTTTAATTACATATTGCGCTCAATTTTTACTCGGCAGAGGTTCACAACAAAGTATCACAACAAAGTATTCCGGGTGGGTTGGAATTTATCTTATATCCACTCAGCCGACTATGTTTAATACCGGTTCACATTTGTTGTGATTTATATATTGTTTGACTATTACGTATGTGGACACTTGTTAGACATTTTTATATATGGCCACATGTTTCTAATTAATATAATTGACAGAGGTAGTACGGTATACTTTGGGATATATTGTGATTCTATACATGCACTTTCAATTGGCTGCACTTTGAATGTTAGATATATAGATTAGGGCTATAACTATGCTGAAGTTTGGATTGTTACAGGACTTGATTGAATTAATATGATATATTAAATTAGATCCCCTATAATAGTAATGAATTATATCTGCACTTTATTCACTTTACACTGACTTTGTTTATGATGTATGAATATATATTGTATGTAGGGGATACACCTTATTTATTTATTTATACAATTGTATACTGTTTTTAGTCACTGGTATCCTGGCAACCATTTGGTTGCCATGACAACTGGTTTTGGCGCAATTTCTTGCACTGTTTGATGGGAGGGGCTTATGTTGTTTAAAAGTCACAATTTTTATTTGCACTGTGTTTGGTCTGAGGAAGGGGTCTGCGAACCCCGAAACGTCACCACATAATAAATAACTAATATTTTGTCTAAATCCAGCGAGTACAGTCCTTGATTGAAGAAACCTGTGGATATTTTGACTCAGGCACCCTGGTAGTTGACCTGTCTGAATTGCGAGTGCAAGTACATATGGGAGATTTATATATATATATATATATATATATATATATACTGTATATATATATATATATATATATATATATATATATATATATATATATATATATATATATATATATGTGTATATATATATATATATAAGAATAAATAGAACATATTCTATGTGTAAAGAACATGTAAAATATTCTTATTTCATGTCGGGTTAGTGCACTTAGTTAAATGCAATCGGCTTTGCGTGTGAGTATGGGTGTTTTTTTTTCACTTTTCAAGCTCTATTGAATTCTATGGGTAATACGTTAATGTGGTTGCGATATTTAAGTTCCATTTTTTGCACGTGTCTGGTTAGCGCTTTTCTTAAACATTTTACTTTCAACTTGTAATATGTGTGCTACTTGATGCGAAAAAATTTACTTTTAGCAAAGTTAACGTGCGAGTGAGAGCGCTAATTTGCACTCCACACGCAATATAGCTTATTATTGGAGCGCTATTTAACTTTTTTTGCGAGTCGGGTTGTGCTAGTATTATAAGTTGAAAGTAAAAACTTATATCGCTTGCGCTAACACGACACACCCAAAAAGTCGAACTTACAATATCACATGTGCGTTCTCGTATTCCCTCATAGCAATCAATAGAGAAAAAAATGTGGAAGAAAAAAACCTAACACCACACTCAAGCACAAACTCGATCACACATTCTCATGTGTGCTAACCTGACATGAAAATATGAATATTTCACATTCCATTGTTCCGCACTTTGCAGAATATGTTCAATTTATTCATAAAAACATATCTTTATATATATAGAATCCAAAAATGTAAAACCACAGAAGCGCTCAAAGTCCAAGTATAAAGTATAAAAAAAGAGACTTTATTGGAACATTTTAAAAACAAAAGTTGTCCTGTATAGGACTAATCCAAGTTGTGTTTTGCAGGCGCACAGAGAGCATACATGTTTCGTGCTCAGGTAGAACTTGTTCACTGCTTACCTGTGCACCTGCAAAAGCCTGCCTTTTAATCACAGGATTTAACGTGATATATCACACAATATTTGACAACCTGAAATTCTGTTACCTATGCCTGTCTATTTAGCAAAATCACACAGAGTGAATGTGAACATACAAATTTAAGTGAAATATATTTATATATTCTTATTAACTACGGTTAGATCTAAAAGAAATATCATATAGAGAAAAACATTTTTTATATTATTGTTTTGGAAGAAATGTAATCGATATTGACATTGAATTTTAGATTTTAGCTAATGCCTAATGCTAATATTTAGAGGTGATGACTTCCAAAAAATACTTGACCTTTAAAGTCATCAATCCCCGGCCTTAACCTTATAACCATTATAAGCTAACATAATAACTATAAATAAAGAGTTACACACAACTTTGGTATAAAATTTGGCCGCAGCCATTTTATTAACATCACAAGTTAAATATTGTGTAATAAATATTTTCAAACATTTTTTAACAGAACATACCTGATGTTCATAAATAACATTCCAATCAAAACTGTCAAATAAAACTGTCAATTCCCCACAGCGGTGCTAGTTCCCAAACCCACAAAACAAGATGGCCGTTATTCAACAACTGGACTCAACTATATCCCTGTTGAGTCCGTCCAAGGACACCTACACTTTAATAGGGAACCCCTTGCCCCTATAAAACCAGTTGCCCACTCACCCCATGGAGAGGCAACTACTTAAAATCCTCCAAATCACTTGGCCATATTGCATACCATATTTGTCTGGGAACTAGCACCCCCGCCTTGCTGCGACGAACACGAAACAAGGAAGGAAAACAAAATTAGGGAGGGAGGGAGGGAGCACTTTCCAGAAAAGGTTTGATAAATAATCTGATGACAGATTCTCCCGCTCTTTCCTTAAATGCGTAACAGCGCGTGCTAAGCCCGCCCCCTTACAGGTACCAACCAATCACACCCAAGGCCTAATTCCTCCAACGGTCAAGTCCCCTTCCCGTTACTTCGAACTCCCAGGGGTTCCCTGACCTTTAAAGTCGTCAATCCCCGGCCTTAACCTTATAACCATTATAAGCTAACATAATAACTATAAATAAAGAGTTACACACAACTTTGGTATAAAATTTGGCCGCAGCCATTTTATTAACATCACAAGTTAAATATTGTGTAATAAATATTTTCAAACATTTTTTAACAGAACATACCTGATGTTCATAAATAACATTCCAATCAAAACTGTCAAATAAAACTGTCAATTCCCCACAGCGGTGCTAGTTCCCAAACCCACAAAACAAGATGGCCGTTATTCAACAACTGGACTCAACTATATCCCTGTTGAGTCCGTCCAAGGACACCTACACTTTAATAGCGAACCCCTTGCCCCTATAAAACCAGTTGCCCACTCACCCCATGGAGAGGCAACTACTTAAAATCCTCCAAATCACTTGGCCATATTGCATACCATATTTGTCTGGGAACTAGCACCCCCGCCACCGACTGGACTGACCGAACAGCCCAGTCCCGCCAAACCCAACATTTTCCCCAACGCTTCTTTTATATCAAAAAGAAATAGCTGCAGCCCAAATTGGTTAAAATGAACACCATCTTTTAAGTAAAATTCCTCAGCCCCGTCTACTTCGAAATCTGGGTGGAAAACTACACTTCCCCCCAACCTTTTAACAAAAGAGCTAACTATTTTGTTAATTTTCTTGCGGCTCTTTTCTAGCCTATCGTAATCCCTCGCTGATCTCCAAACCAGCCTAGGAGTAATCTGTGACCAGACTATTTTTATTCCGGGATAAAGCTCCTTTATATTGCCCAGATCCCTTTTAATTCTTCTCACTAATTCTTTTTGAGGAATCATACCTAAATCATTTCCCCCCAAATGCACTATCAAAACATCAGGACGGGGAAAAAAATCTGCCATAGTCTAGAAACAACGGAAACAAGAGATCCCAGCACATGCCCCTAATCCCAAACCATTTGACCTCCCATTGATCAACTGGACACCCGAGCTGAAGGCCGCCCATTTTCTTACTGTCCTCAGCATTGGCCCAGTATATAAACAAATGCCCCATCACCCATACGATCCTCACACCTAAAATAAAAGAAATAAAGAAAGTATTCAGGATGATTACAGCTCAAACATTCCAAAACATACGCTCTATTCAAGGGTTTTTTTTTTTTGGTTTTTTTTTTATAACCTTAAATCAGGCCTAACATAGGATTTATAACGACTTGAACCCCATCTACCAATCTTTTTTACTATATCCTCTCTGAGACCTAACATAGCAGCTTCAGTAGCAGCTCCAATCCGGAAAGAGTGAGATCCGAACTCTAAAGGATTAAGACCCAATAAAACAATTGAACCTTTTAAAATGGCTCTAAATTGATACTGTGATAAAAAAGAACCATCTGAGTGAACCAACAAAGGGCCATCCTGCAAAGGCCGTATGGACCCATAAAGCATCATTACCTGACATGGACATATCTCTCCACCACTAGGGAACAGCACTATGTTCTTGCCTTTCCCATATATGTCCGTTTTACTACTTCTCAGTAATATTTCTACCCTGCTATCGTTCCATATTACATCTTCTTTTTGTAAACCTCCTGAAACTTTTTTGCTAGGGCTTACCAATTCCAAAATTCTAAATGCCCCAAAAAAGGCCAATACAAAGGCCGTTCTGAACAATATTATTTCAAATCTTGATGCACAAATCTCTGCTAATACTACCCACATTTTTTTAAGTAAAGAAAATGTAATAGGCCTTCTCTTATCTCTAACCTTTGCCTTTTTCTTCAAGCCTTTAAGAACTTGACGTACCCAAAAAACTTTTGTAACATCAGACAAACCTAATAAACGAAATCTAAAAGCAAGGGCCGCCAATCTTCTTTCCATATTAGATGGTGACAAACCCAAATTTCCCCAATGCCACATCCATTCCAATAAGCAACCCGTGACATCATCAGACCCTTCTTTAATTTCGGATTGACATAACCACATTTCCCATTCCCTCCAAACTGATACATAGGACGACCAAGTACCTGGAGCCAAAGATTTTTTAATTAATTCAGCCAATCCTCCGTCCCAAGCTTCCAAAGTTGGACAGGAAACATCGCTCCAGCTACATCCGCCTGAGGAGCCAACTCTCGAAAGCGAGACCACTGTGAACGAGATAAAGAATCTGCTATCAAATTAAGCTTACCAGGGATATGTTTTGCCCTGACAAATACATTCATACTTAAACATTTCAGGACTAGTACTCTTAATAAACGCAAAACTGGTAATGATGATGCAGATAAAGAATTAATAGCAGAAACAACACCCATATTATCCGTATGGAACAATATGGATTTATTCATCAAATCAACTTCCCACACAAACAGAGCCACCAGAATCGGAAATAGTTCAAGGAAAACTAGGTTCCTTGTTAAACCCAAATTGACCCACTCTTGAGGCCACACCTCTGCACACCAATGCCCCTGAAAATAAGCCCCGAAACCAACACCCCCAGCTGCATCAGTTATCAAATCCAAATCAACATTAGAGATCCTAGCTTCCATAAATATTGCAACACCGTTAAAGTTTTTAAGGAATTCCAACCAAACTTTCAAATCATCCTTGTGGCCTTTTTTAATCCTTACAAAATGATGAGGCTTACTAACACCAGACGTAGCCAATGACAGTCTTCTAGAAAAAACTCTACCAATAGGAATGATTCTACAAGCAAAATTCAATTTTCCCAGCAAAGATTGCATTTTTCTTAAAGTCACCTTACGGACCGCCAAAAATTGCTGAATCATTTCTGACAAATCCACAATCTTTTCCACAGGTAGCCTACATTCTTTCAGAGTCGATTGAAATACCCAAAAATTTAAGAGCCGTAACTGGACCCTCAGATTTTTCCATCGCAATAGGAACCCCAAAAACAGATGCCATTGAATAAAAACAATCCCTTAACTTCAAAC
This sequence comes from Bombina bombina, assembly GCF_027579735.1. Lineage (NCBI taxonomy): Eukaryota > Metazoa > Chordata > Amphibia > Anura > Bombinatoridae > Bombina > Bombina bombina. The sequence continues at coordinate 167,870,186 of NC_069501.1, forward strand.
AAACGTCCGAATCAGGGGGACCAACAAAAAGAAAATCATCCAAATAATGAACTACTGACGAGACTCCAGACTTGAATTTAACGACCCATTCCAAAAAAGAACTAAAACACTCAAACAAAGAACAAGAAATAGAACAACCCATCGGGAGGCAGAGGTCGATGTAGAAAAAACCCTCAAAACAACAACCCAAAAGATAATGTGAAGAAGGATGAACTGGAAGTAACCGAAAAGCCGCCTCAATATCCACTTTAGCCATTAAAGCAAATTGACCAGCCTCTCTAACCAAATTAACTGCCATGTCAAATGATGTATAAGACACAGACGATAATTCATCCGGAATATCATCATTAACAGATCCACCTTTTGGAAAGGATAAGTGGTGAATTAGACGAAATTTACCAGGCTCTTTCTTAGGAACCACTCCTAAAGGAGAAATACGCAAATGGGGGATAGGAGAGATTTTAAAAGGACCTGCCATTCGACCCAAAGAAACCTCCTTCTCAAGCTTAATCCTGACAACCTCAGGCCATTCTCTAGCAGACTTAAGGTTACCCCTGTAATGAACAACACCCCCTGAAGATGGGATTCTGAAACCAAACTCAAAACCATGTAGCAATAACAAGGCCTTATCACCACAGCCCTTCTGTTTAGCGTAGAGTACGAGCCACAGCTCCATCCCGCTTAGCCTCACCGGAGTTAATCCCTTTTTCAGGAAGCTCCTGGGTTCTTCCCAATTTGTTCTTTTTGAAACACTTAATGGAAGGGTGGGATCCCCCACACCCTGAGCATTTGTGTCTGAATTTACAGGACGATCCCCATTTACAGAACTTTTCATTGAAAGCAAAACAGAAACCTTTTTTGACTGTTGCCGACGAACCGCTTTGAAGAGACCCGCCGGCACCCCCGCGAAAAGGCTGCGAAGACCTTAACGGGGTCATCACTTTTAACCATAGACCCATATCACGATCGTCCCATTTCATCTCAGGCTTAACCGACAAACGTTGTCTAAATTGTTCATCATAAAACCACCAAGCCATACCACCATATGTTCTCTGAGCAGCGGCAATTTCATTTAAATAGCAAAAGAGGGCCGCGCCTTGATCAGGGAACTTAACAGCAAATACACTAGCATAAATAACAAAAGCCTGGAACCAGTTAGTAAATGTTTTCGGTAATTTTCTGTAACGTCTTTTCCTTTCCTCCTCCTCCTTCTTGGCCGAATCCTTTTTTGAGTCTTCAGGTATCTCAAAAGACTGATCAAGAGGAAGGAGGGAAAATAATTCAATAAACTCTCTCTTGTATATCTTTTCCCTTAACTCGACCGTCAAATGCATACCCAAAGGCCCGATAGAACACAAACAAGACCTGGCCAAAGCCGTGTCAGCAATCTTCAGCTCGGGACCAGACGCTTTATTATCGACATTAGCCACCTTTTACTGGGATAAACCGACCATTTGAGATTGGGGTACCGACCCTGAATCTTTTGTTCCCTCACCAACAATCCCTAATACCCCATTTTGAGGAGCCAATTCAGGGGGAACCCATGAATTGGCAACTCCCCCCAGGACTTTGGCTCCTTCTAATTTGGCTAACAAGTCCCTTAAACCCGCTACAACAGTTATAGATAAAGGATCAGCATGCACACCAACTGTATCAACCCCCACATTCAGATTCACCATCCCGGATCCCTCATTACCTGTACTCGGATCCTGAGTCGCTGTAGACTGAACCCCTTGAGATGCAGCCGTAACCTTCTCTATATTCTGGAAACCAGTAGTCCTGGGATCCGTATTATCTATTAATTGCTGACATTTTTCCGCCTGCAAAAAAGAAACATGTGAAAAACCCCCAGAAGGTGCCCAAATTCCAATGCCCCTACTAGCTGTAGACATACCCAACCTACTATCCACTAAAACACCCTTACCCTTCTTAGCAGATGGAACCTCAAACCCTTCTCCCTTTAAATCCCCATATCTCTTGCGTTGTCTACCTCTACCTTGTATTCTCCCAATCCCAGACCTGTTTGGACATTGAACAGAGTTAACCGAGCTATGAAACGTATTATTAATACTCTGACCTATCATGCCCTGAAGACCAAAATTAAGATTGTTGGCCATACTCACCCTTGTTTCTTCTCCCCTTGCATTAAAACGTTCCGCCCCCGGAACGCCGTCCTCAATATCCAGCCTGATATTTTCGGTCCAGGATTCCTGCAGACCATAAGCATCCCCACTTAGGCCGTCATTTCCCACCATTAAAAGACCCGGGGAATTCTCAGGCCGTGACCCAGTCTCATTCCCTTCTAAAAGAAAAACATCATTAGAGACAGGTAAATTTTTAATTACGTCAACATTCCTATCCCTCAAATTTCTTAACTCACCCTTTAAAACCAAATTACTCGGGACCCTGACTGACGGTTTAAACTGGCGAATAGGGTTAACTACACTGGGAGAAGGTGGAATAAAATCCTCCTCAGAAGAATCTAAATATAGAGCTAATTCTACAACACCATTATCAACCTCGGTGTCATGCTGACTCTCACTGACTTCAGGCCCTTCCACCCTCTCGTCTAACACTCGATAAGCCTGTTCCTCAATATTACTACAAGGTCTTAAAATCTGTGCCGTTTTTGAAACATTATGTAACTGTTCTGAAACCGCCTGAGGTAGTTCAGTCAGCCCCGACACATTCAAACCCTCACCTTTCTTTTTCACTAAAGCACTTCCAAAACTACCTATACTCACTTGCTCCTTACCCCCCACACGGCAAACTAGGCCTCGGCGGGCCGTCACTTTTACTAGCTTGCCTTTTTCCCTTAAATGCTACTTTTTGGCCTAAATTGGCCATCTTACCCTTAGGCAAAGAATCACCCTTCATTACAGGCTCTACGAATTGTTCCGGAAGGGAACAAGTGCTCCCGGACAGCATCGCATTATCCGCAACCTCCGCTCCAGCCTGCCGACTTCCGGAACTAGAACTTGACTTCTTCCTCACAGCCGCCTTTAACCCCGGACTGGGGCTGGATTTTCTCCGACCGTTATTACCCCCTTCCGGATCCGGATCCGAACGAACTGGGGGCCTCGAACGCCTCACAGGTCTCGATGAAACATCCACGATATCCTCCCTAGTTTCGATAACCGGGCTAAACAATGGACGTAACTTATCTTCGAGCCAGGTAGGGCCCATTTTGGCAGCTTCCAACTTAAGTTGGTCAAAAATCGCATCAAAATGCGCCATCACAAATTACCAATTAACAAGCACTTTCCAGAAAAGGTTTGATAAATAATCTGATGACAGATTCTCCCGCTCTTTCCTTAAATGCGTAACAGCGCGTGCTAAGCCCGCCCCCTTACAGGTACCAACCAATCACACCCAAGGCCTAATTCCTCCAATGGTCAAGTCCCCTTCCCGTTACTTCGAACTCCCAGGGGTTCCCCTAATCACTGTTAAGATTTTCTTAAAAGGATAATAGACTTTTCCTTACAAATGTGACATAATGGATATTTATACAAATAGATCTAGATGTCTCCTCTTATTTATCCCTAAAGGATAACTAGTTTGCAAGGTCAGAATCCAAAAAATCTCCCTTTTGTCTAGGATCATTTCCCTATTTCCTCCTCTACTCCATACTGGTACAAAATCTATGCCCTGCACCATTAGGGCATTAACATCTGCATTGTGTTTTTCCTTAAAATGTCTCGCTACTGGTGTATCTGAGCTTTCATCCTCAATACTACGTAGGTGTTCAAGAAATCTCTCTTTGAGCGGCCTAGTTGTTTTTCCTGTATACTGCTTGAGACAAATTTTACATGTTAATAAATATATTACATGTGTAGTTGAGCAGTTAATAGCATATTTAATCTTGTGTTGTTTGTTTGTTACCGTAGATGATAACTCATCTCCCTCTTTAACAAAGTTACAAGTCCTACATATAGGCCTCCTACATTTAAAGAACCCTTTCCTTTTTTGCAGCCAATTTTTGTTGGATGTAGGTTTTAATTCTGAAGGTGATAAATAATTTGATAAAGTTTTACCCTTTTTAGATATGTAATTACAGCCTCCCTGCATAATCTCCTTAAGAATAGGATCTGAGTATAGTATTGGTATGGAATTACGTACTATATTGCAGATTTTATTATATTCCAAACTGTAGTTGGTAATAAATTTAAGCTTATTATGATGTTTGTCAGTATTTTTAGGTTTCTTTGTATTAAGAAGTTGCTCTCTGGGTATATGATCCACGTTGTATTTGGCTCTGGTTAATACCTCATCTTTATAGCCTCTATCCTTCAATCTTTCTAGAGCTATCTTAGCATGTTTTTTATATTCTTTTTTATCTGTACAGTTTCTTTTTAGTCTAATTAGCTCCCCTTTAGGGATAGCATCAATAACATGCTTAGGATGACAGGAATCATATTTTAAAGTGGTATTTCCTGCAGTTGGTTTCCTAAATAGGGTGGTATTTATATTGTGTGTGTTCTCATCAATATAAATATTGAGATCTAAAAAGCTTACATTAGTAGTACTGTATTCACTTGTAAATTGAATACCACAGTCATTGGTGTTAAGGTATTGACAAAATTTCTCGACCTCTGAATCATCTCCATCAAATACAAACAATAGGTCATCTATGTACCGAAAAAATGATACAATATGTTGTTTGTATGGATTTTTATCTGCAAAAACGTGGGACAGCTCCCACCAACCCATAAAAAGGTTGGCGTACGAGGGGGCAAACTTGGCCCTCATAGCTGTGCCACGTTTCTGCAGATAGAAATTGCTAACAAATTTGAAAAAATTATGAGTAAGCAGATACTCTATAGCATTTATGAGAAAAACTTTTGTTGCTGCTTCATAATTACTATAATTATCCAAAAAAAATTCAATTGCTGTTAACCCTTTGTCATGTAGTATTGAGGTATACAAAGATGATACATCTGCTGTATCCAATCTGTAAGATGATTTCCAATGCGTATTGTTTAGTTTTTTTAGTAAGGCTGTAGTGTCCTGAATATAACTGGGAAGATTTCTTACTAGTGGTTGCAAGAAGGAATCAACTAGCTCTGAAAGTGATTCATTCAATGAATTAATGCCAGCAATAATAGGCCTTCCTGGAGGTGAAATTGGATCTTTGTGAATCTTTGGAAAGTAATGAAAAATGGGAGTAACTGGAAATTCCACTACTAAAGCTTCCTGCATAGATTGATTAATTATATTATTTTGCCTGGCATAATATACTAACCCCATTAGTTGCTCCTTGAATTTCTTAGTTGGATTTTCTTTTAATTTTTCATATACTTCCCTGTCATTAAGTTGTCTAGCAGCTTCGGCTACATAGTCTGTTCTATTTAGCAAAACCACATTACCGCCTTTGTCTGATTGCCTAATGATTACTTCTTCATTGTTTGTTAATGTCTTAAGGGCTTCTTTCTCTGCACGTGTTAGATTAGGTTTATAACTGTGTTTTTGTTTGGTCTTATCTCTATTCTTTCTATCTAGAGCTCTCAATTTATCTTCTATGGTTTTTTGAAAGATATCTAGAACTTTTGGTCTCATTTGTGTAGGGTAAAAGGAACTTTTATTTTTTATGTGATTAAGAGAAATGCTTTTATCATCAGGTAAACCTAACTTATCTCTCTGATTGTCTTGCTCAAGTTTCTCAAGGTCATATAAGCTACACCAATCAGCAAACTGCATCTTGTCTATTTCTGAATAATCAGTAGTACTAATGGACACATTAATATCAGTAGTATGAGGTTGTTCTTCTTCTTTGGCAGAATAAAAATGCCTTTGTAGTGTAATTTTACGTACAAACCTATTAATGTCTAAAATGGTATTAAACATATTAAAGTGACATGTGGGAACAAAATTAAGTCCTTTAGATAAAACTGATATTTCCAGATTGGTCAGATTTTTTGAAGACAAATTAATTACATCTGAGTTCATGCATATTTCTTCTGTGTCTTTTGTGATCTGGTCGTGTAGGTCTTGCGTAGGCCCCCTCTTTTGGTTTTGTTCTGTTCTTGAGTGGGCATGTGTGGTGCCTCTTCCTTTTCCTCTAGCCCCCCTGTGGGTTTTTTTCTTCTTCCTGGGGTTTGAAAATTGTCCTTCCCATTTTTTGAAACCTGTGATGCAGACTCTGACTCAGCTGCCATATCTGTTGTTCTCAGGACATTTGGTACCCCTGTTTCTTCCGCCACATCACCATCCGAGGAGTCAAACTCATATTCTGTATCGGAAAAGGTTACTGATTTTTCTTCCTTATCCGTTTTTCTGTTGTTTTTATAGTGACGCTTAAAGAATCTGGGTTTGGTGTTATCTTCTCCACTCCATCTATATACCTGTTTGGATTCATAATCCTTTTTATTACGTATCATTTTTCTAGATTTGAACTGCCAGAGTTCTTGTTTAAACATATTCATATTTTTTTCAAATTGAATATCATATTTCTTAAAGTCCACATCATCTTGATGACTTTTTAGATTTTCTTGGATCTCTTTTACCTCTGTCAGTATATCTTTTCTTTGCTGATTTTTATGTTCAATCAAAAGATTGATTAAAGCAAAAGAGCAAAAGTGCCCAAAATGTTGTTCCATTTCTTTATAAATTCTTGATCATTGACTAGAAAAGAGGGAGATTTCTTTATCCTCAAACCTCTAGGTATACGTTTTTCTTGAAGATATATTTTAAAGGCTTTGATATCTAGATCCAATTTGATATCTCTCTTGCGTAGTGTATCAATATCAAAAAACAAACTATCCAAAGTATGTACTATATGATCATACACATTTTCATCATCATTTTCAAAATCTCCCAAAACGTATGACTGTTCACTACTGTGTTCCATATTGTCTAGTGTAGACAAGCGCTTAATATAAATGTTAAAGTCTTTATATTTATTAGATTACCTCCCCTGGAGCCGTATATTGTTTTATCCTGATATATTGTGTGACCAAATGATCATAAGATATACGGAGGATAGAAGCGTTTTTGATTTCCTAGTAAAACGCTTTCATATGTTCATTCTCTGTCTTTTTTAAATATATGTAACAATTTCACCCCCTTTGTACTTATTTCTTATTGGCCAGTTCACAAATAAACCAGAAGATTATTGTGTTTAATAACACTAAAATAAATTAAATTGTTACCCGATTTGAGACCTTATATGCAGCAGCTTAAGTTTAGATATATGTTTATTTTTCTTACCCGCTATGCGGTGAAGCCGATGCTGCAGTCTCTACGTGTGTTTGTCAGTGTGAGAACAACAGATGATTTGGCTGTTCCTCTTAGTCAGCTGTCTGAATGCGGCAGCTAGTTAGTTTTTCATCTCAGCTCCTATGTGTTGTTTCTCCTTCGTCCAAAGATTCACAAAGATCCAATTTCACCTCCAGGAAGGCCTATTATTGCTGGCATTAATTCATTGAATGAATCACTTTCAGAGCTAGTTGATTCCTTCTTGCAACCACTAGTAAGAAATCTTCCCAGTTATATTCAGGACACTACAGCCTTACTAAAAAAACTAAACATTACGCATTGGAAATCATCTTACAGATTGGATACAGCAGATGTATCATCTTTGTATACCTCAATACTACATGACAAAGGGTTAACAGCAATTGAATTTTTTTTGGATAATTATAGTAATTATGAAGCAGCAACAAAAGTTTTTCTCATAAATGCTATAGAGTATCTGCTTACTCATAATTTTTTCAAATTTGGTAGCAATTTCTATCTGCAGAAACGTGGGACAGCTATGGGGGCCAAGTTTGCCCCCTCGTACGCCAACTTTTTTATGGGTTGGTGGGAGCTGTCACACGTTTTTGCAGATAAAAATCCATACAAACAACATATTGTATCATTTTTTTGGTACATAGATGACCTATTGTTTGTATTTGATGGAGATGATTCAGAGGTCGAGAAATTTTGTCAATACCTTAACACCAATGACTGTGGTATTCAATTTACAAGTGAATACAGTACTACTAATGTAAGCTTTTTAGATCTCAATATTTATATTGATGAGAACACACACAATATAAATACCACCCTATTTAGGAAACCAACTGCAGGAAATACCACTTTAAAATATGATTCCTGTCATCCTAAGCATGTTATTGAAGCTATCCCTAAAGGGGAGCTAATTAGACTAAAAAGAAACTGTACAGATGAAAAAGAATATCAAAAACATGCTAAGATAGCTCTAGAAAGATTGAAGGATAGAGGCTATAAAGATGAGGTATTAACCAGAGCCAAATACAACGTGGATCATATACCCAGAGAGCAACTTCTTAATACAAAGAAACCTAAAAATACTGACAAACATCATAATAAGCTTAAATTTATTACCAACTGCAGTTTGGAATATAATAAAATCTGCAATATAGTACGTAATTCCATACCAATACTATACTCAGATCCTATTCTTAAGGAGATTATGCAGGGAGGCTGTAATTACATATCCAAAAGGGGTAAAACTTTATCAAATTATTTATCACCTTCAGAATTAAAACCTACATCCAACAAAAATTGGCTGCAAAAAAGGAAAGGGTTCTTTAAATGTAGGAGGCCTATATGTAGGACTTGTAACTTTGTTAAAGAGGGAGATGAGTTATCATCTACATTAACAAACAAACAACACAAGATTAAATATGCTATTAACTGCTCAACTACACATGTAATATATTTATTAACATGTAAAATTTGTCTCAAGCAGTATACAGGAAAAACAACTAGGCCGCTCAAAGAGAGATTTCTTGAACACCTACGTAGTATTGAGGATGAAAGCTCAGATACACCAGTAGCGAGACATTTTAAGGAAAAACACAATGCAGATGTTAATGCCCTAATGGTGCAGGGCATAGATTTTGTACCAGTATGGAGTAGAGGAGGAAATAGGGAAATGATCCTAGACAAAAGGGAGATTTTTTGGATTCTGACCTTGCAAACTAGTTATCCTTTAGGGATAAATAAGAGGAGAGATCTAGATCTATTTGTATAAATATCCATTATGTCACATTTGTAAGGAAAAGTCTATTATCCTTTTAAGAAAATCTTAACAGTGATTAGAGTATTTTTTGGAAGTCATCACCTCTAAATATTAGCATTAGGCATTAGCTAAAATCTAAAATTCAATGTCAATATCGATTACATTTCTTCCAAAACAATAATATAAAAAATGTTTTTTTCTATATGATATTTCTTTTAGATCTAACCGTAGTTAATAAGAATATATAAATATATTTCACTTAAATTTGTATGTTCACATTCATTCTGTGTGATTTTGCTAAATAGACAGGCATAGGTAACAGAATTTCAGGTTGTCAAATATTGTGTGATATATCACGTTAAATCCTGTGATTAAAAGGCAGGCTTTTGCAGGTGCACAGGTAAGCAGTGAACAAGTGCTACCTGAGCACGAAACATGTATGCTCTCTGTGCGCCTGCAAAACACAACTTGGATTAGTCCTATACAGGACAACTTTTGTTTTTAAAATGTTCCAATAAAGTCTCTTTTTTTATACTTTATACTTGGACTTTGAGCGCTTCTGTGGTTTTACATTTTTGGATTCTGGATTTCTTTTGCGTGCAGGACAGACACGCTGAACCACCAGCTGCCATTGTCGGTAATCAGGGATTTGTATATCCCGCCCTCCCCTATTAGTGAGCCGGTTTCAACTTCTAATACAAGACAAAGGATTTGTCTATGCGCTTCGTTGTGCAGGTACCCTGTGGATATCTATATATATATATATATATATATATATATATATATATACATATATGATGGTATTTTAGTATATCTATAGGTATATATATATATATATATATATATATATATATAGATACAGTATCTCTCACGCCTCACGTTTTTGTAAATATTTTATTATATTTTTTCATGTGACAACACTGAAGAAATGACAATTTGCTAAAATGTAAAGTAGTGAGTGTACAGCCTGTATAACAGTGTAAATTTGCTGTCCCCTCAAAATAACTCAACACACAGCCATTAAATCTAAAGTGAGTACATCCCTTAAAAAATGTCCAAATTGGGCACAATTAGCTATTTTCCCTCCCCGGAGTCATGTGACTCGTTAGTGTTACAAGGTCTCAGATGTGAATGGGGAGCAGATGTGTTAAATTTTGTGTTATTGATCTTACACTCTCTCATACTGGTCACTGGAAGTTCAACATGGCACCTCATGGCAAAGAACTCTCTGAGGATCTGAAAAAAAAATTGTTGCTCTACATAAAGATGGCCTAGGCTATAAGAAGATTGCCAAACCCCTGAAACTGAGCTGCATCACGGTGGGCAAGACCATACAGCAGTTTCACAGGACAGGTTCCACTCAGAACAGGCTTCGCCATGGTCAACTAAAGAAGTTATGTGCAGATGCTGAGTGTCATATCCAGAGGTTGTCATTGGGAATTATACGTATGAGTGCTGCCAGCATTGCTGCAGAGTTAGAAGGGGTGGGGGATAAGCCTGTCAGTGCTCAGACCATACGACGCACACTGCATCAAATTGGTATGCATGGCTGTTGTCCCAGAAGGAAGCCTCTTCTAAAGATGATGCACAAGAACCATGTCCTGTGGTCTGATGAGACCAAGATAAACTTATTTGGTTCAGAGCGTGTGTGGCGGCAACCAGGTGAGGAGTACAAAGACAAATGTGTCTTCCCTACAGTCAAGCATGGTGGTGGGAGCTTCATGGTCTAGGCCTGCATAAGTGCTGCCAGCACTGAGGAGCTACAGTTCATTGAGGGAACCATGAATGCCAACATGTACTGTGACATACTGAAGCAGAGCATGATCCCCTCCCTTCGGAGACTGGGCCGCAGGGCATTATTCCAACATGATAACAACCCCAAATACACCTCCAAGACAACCACTGCCTTACTAAAGAAGCTGAAGTTAAAGGTGATAGACTGGCCAAGCATGTCTCCAGACCTAATCCCTTTTGAGCATCTGTGGGGCATCCTCAAACGGAAGGTGGGGGAGCGCAAGGTTTCTAACATCCACCAGCTCCGTGATGTCGTCATGGAGAAGTGGAAGAGGACTCCAGTGGCAACCTGTGAAGATCTGGTGAATTCCATGCCCAAGAGGGTTAAGGCAGTGCTGGAAAATAAAGGTGGCCACACAAACTATAGACACTTTGGGCCCAATTTAGTTATTTCCACTTAGGGGTGTACTCACTTTTGTTGCTAATGGTTTAGACATTAATGGCTGTGTGTTGAGTTATTTTGAGGGGACAGCAAATTCTTACTTTTATACAGGCTGTACACTCAGTACTTTACATTGTACAAAGTGTAATTTCTTCAGTGTTGTCACATGAAAAGATATAATAAAATATATACAAAAATGTGAGGGGTGTACTCACTTTTGTGAGATACTGTGTATATATACATGTATATATAACCATTTAATGGATAGCGGGTCTATTTACAAAACATGAGACCCCAATATTTGAACTATGATAGTAACATCAGCACTGGTATAATAGTGCATATCTACCATACCATTGGAGTATTGGTCATTAAGGACTATTCACTTGGGTCTAGAGTCACACATCGGAGACTAATTCTTAAAATCTAAGTCTAACTGGGTAATCCATAACCTAATACCTGTCCCAAGCAGACTTGGTGAAAATCACATAATCAGTATATTAATGATAGAGACATTTATTTTGTCTCACTTTTCTAGCAGAGACTACATTTAACACCTTGTACATGTTCATTCTCATTCTGGGAAAGATTGTTCTTCAAATTTGAGTGTCATCAAATCACATTCCTTTATGCTTCCCAGCATTATATAGAGCAATATTTTGATCTGTATATATTTACTAGATATCTTGATACATCGACTATACTTAAATCAAGGTCAAAACAGTGTTTTTTCTAAATAGCTTCCTAGGAAGCTTAGGACTGTTGCAAATACTTAGCACCTAGTATCCACCTGTGCACTAGCATTATATTCAACACAATAGTTAAGACACACATTTCATTATGGCAGAAGGTCACAATCCCACAGGGGTAATAGACCAAGAGAGAAGGAAGCACAGAATGAATGTGGCACTTAAGGGCAGCTCTAACACAGGGGATGATATGGTAGAAAGTGACTTGGTCACCATTTTTTCTACACTAGAAAATAAGAAGTACAAGGAGTCTAACTTATGGTGGGACATAGAATTTTTGGAGCTTTATATTAGTGAGAGGAAGGTCCCCAGAGGCCTCAGAATGAAAAAGTATCCTACTTTTGCAGTTAACATCCCAGAATTTATGGAAGAATGGAACAACAATCTTACCAACTGTTCCATCATCCTTACGCAACAGTTACTGAAACATAAAAAAACATGAAAGAGAACTCTTATTAAAAGAAATATAAGGGCTAGAGATTATAGAAAACAATTAGATGACAATATGCAGAATTTAGACACTACACTCTCAAGCAGGAATGTCACTAAATATCAAAGAGACAGTAAGGATTATGAGCTAGATGTAGTATACTCCTGGCAGAAGAATACACCACATAGATCTCATACCAATAAACAGGGAAAAAGGTAACAAGAGGAAGAACAGTTCCCATCACACACCTAATCCCAAAAGACTAACATTTTCCAGTATAGAAACCGATGCATCAGGCAATACTCCTTATCAGGAAGACAACACAGCACATAACAGTAGATGGAGCTATGATTCAGACGGCCCACAAACACCACAGGGCAGAACCCAACTCACCACCGTAGTTAACACTCCTATTACCAGTAGCCCTCCAAAAAAGGAGTTACCATCCAGATATCCGAGTCGGATATAGAAAGCTACAAAGAAGCAGTAATTAATCTTTCTAATTTTTCTCTCACACATCACCAGACACAGCTTTTAAATAGAGGCCTATATTTTGCACCAATCAATAATTTTGATCTTTTTTCAACTATACTTGATCCTAATGCACTAGTAAGAAAAATCACTTTGAAAAAGCATTTTCAGGTTACTGGAACAAATTTCCGTTTTTGTGTTAATGTATAAATGTTTCATTCTGTTTCAGGTGGTTACCTAAGTTAGTTGTCTTTCTTTTGTTTTTTGTTTTTCTAAGGGTATATAATACTTCATATCCTGAACATGTTTATTTGCAAGATGCGTATTAATTTAGGCTGCTATTGTTCAAGATGTTTAAATCTGTTTTGAAAAATCTAATAAAGAAAAGATATTTAAAAAAAAGAAAAAAAGAAAAAGCATTTCACCAACACAGGTCCAGAATGATACTCACCTAATGAACAACCACATTAGTGATAACCAATTACACAGTAGGACCATGAATATACATGGCACTCGTCCCTCACATAACACAAGTGTCACCAACACTCTAGATGATAACTCCATTCATAATTACATCACAGACACATGTCTCATATTTGAGGAACTCTGTGATCTCAATGATTTGATCTCTCTTCAAGCACTTACACTCAGACAACTAAGTATACATAACACTATACCTTCAATTGGTACCACACTCAAACATAAATCACACTTTTATCCTGTACATAGAAGAAGTGATTCTATTGAAATGTTTCAACATCTAGTAGAACAAGAAATCACTAAATTACACCATACTGTCTATGACAGATCTGAAACACTTAAAGACAACCTCATTATTGGAGAACGGGAATCTTTACAAACATTAAAAATTAATCCTGATATAGTCATAACTCCAGCAGATAAGGGAGGGTCAATAGTAATTCTCAACAAAACAGATTACAGATCAGAAGCACTCTCCCAACTTGCAGACACTAAAACATATCAAAAACTGACTTTCAATCCGACAAATAAATTTAAGAACGAACTCCATAATCTTTTAGATACAGCCTGTGAGGAGGGCCTAATAAAACCTGATATAGCACAACATTGCATAGTTGAACATCCCATTGTCCCAACCTTTCGCATAGTACCCAAGATCCACAAGACTTTGGATAATCCACCAGGGAGGCCCATAGTGGCCAGCAGGGGTTCCCTGTGCGAAATATTGGGAGATTGGCTAGACAATGTCCTACAGCCAATAGTGAGATCTCTACCAGGGTATATCAAAGACAGTACACACTTGATCAAAGAGATAGAAACTCTCAAATGGCATAGTAACTACAAATGGTTGACCATCAATGTATCCTCGCTCTATTCTAGCATTCCTCACTCAGAAGGACTAAAATCACTAAAATTCATGTTAGAAAGATATACTGAATTTACCAATAGTTTCATAGACTTCTTAATCGAAGTAACATAGTTTCTTCTAACCCATATTTTTTTGTGTTTGAGGGGGCATATTACCTCCAGAGATGTGGCACAGCCATGGGGGCAAGATTTGCCCCCTCCTATGCTAACTTATATATGGGGTACTTTGAGGCTTGCCACATCTTTGGGGGTGAGTGCCACCTCAAGCCCAATATCATTACATATGGTAGGTATATAGACGATTTGATTCTCATATACAAAGACAATCATGACACAACTATTCTAGAATTCATCCAATACCTGGATCACAATGAACAAAACTTATCATTTACCTATAAGGCTAATCATAAAAATATTGAGTATTTGGACTTATATCTACAACATGATGATAAGAATAACATTATCATTCTAATTACAGTAAACCTCTATCTAGGAACACCATTCTAAGGGCAGATTCCTACCATGAACCACACATGAGAAAGGGCATACCAAAGGGGCAATTCCTTCGCTTGCGCAGAAACTGCTCTACACTCAAACTATACAAAAATGAAGCCCAGAAACTAACCAACAAATTAATAGCTAGAGGATACAACAAAACATCACTTAACAAAACAATGATACAAGTAGCCAAAATGAATAGATATGCCCTACTAAACAAAATAGAGAATCATACAAATCAAACTATAAACAGAAGTTTATATACACACACATCCTTACCATCTTATGAAACTGAGAATAGGATGGACACATTAGACAAAGACTCCATATTTACAACTAAATACAGTAGACAGTTCTACAACATTTGTAGCATTATCAGAAAATAACTCCCAGTTCTCAATGGTGACACTACAATCAAATACAGGTTGGATAACATAATAAAATTCACAGTGAAGAAAGCCATTAACATAGGTGATATAGTAAAGAAAAAAATCCATAAAAAAGAACAAACACAAACCAACTGGCTGACACCCTACTCTGGCTTCTACAAATGTGGATATGTCCGATGTAAAAGTTGTGACTACACAAATACAAGTAAAACATTTACATCAACTCAAACAGGAAAAGTATATCACATAAAGAGCAGAATCAGCTGTACATCTACATTTATCTATTGAGTGACCTGCAAGGAATGCAAATTTCAATATGTTGGTATTACTACCCGCTCCCTTAAAGATAGAATAAGGGAGCACCTCACATCTATAGAGGAGACTTCACCCAGAACCCTTATAGCTAAACATTTCCATACACATCTAGATCATATAAAGAATTTCTCTTTTCAGGGACTAGAACACATAGATAAGGACCCTCAGGGAGGTGATAGACTAAAAACCCTACTTAAAAGGGAGGTCTATTGGATATTCACATTAGCAACAAGAACACCCACAGGTATCAATAGGAGATACGATGTGAATCTATTTATTGAGTAACACATTACTCTTAATTATTTTAAGTAGTAATAATAGGATAACTAATAGCACAATCATTAACAACACCCTGAATGTCTAGACCAAATTCCCTGTCAGATCAATTTACATACAGACAACTTACATACACACACATTAAAGAATCTTTCTTGAATACTACCATAACATACCCTAGCTCCAAATCGATAAATTTGTAAATTGAATAACTTATTTAAATACCAATACACACCAACAAATAAGAATCAATCTCCCCCAGTCCCATAAATGGAGACACCTTGTACCCCATAAAAGAACATACAAAGGGATAAATAAAGCCTGCTTTTTACAATTTGTACGAGTATAACCCTAAGGTCTGGTGTATTATTCATCACCTAGACAATCATATACTATAGAATAAAGCAGGACACTTTTGTAGGTAACCCCTAGATAGCTTTTACCTTTGAATAATTATATCCTTTTAACATTAGTATGTTATTTATTAAGGTTTCTTCTTTTCTTCTTTTCTACTTGACTCTACTTTGTTATGTTGGTAAATGTTTTCAGTAAATGTGATTGTAAACAATTTGAGCAAAAATGCATTCAATGTCTCAGTGTACCATCCCAAAGAATCATATTATTGTATTCCACGTCTGAGCCTATCTAACTTTTCTTTTACCTAGAGCCTAGAGACTTGTGGGTCCCCCCTCATTGGCTGAACCACCCTATTTAGGCTCACCTGTGGCATCAAATTATCTATCACTGAGGAAGAGCATTTACGCATTTGCGAAACATGTCAGATAGTCAGAGCTGTACCTCTTGTCTATCACCTGTATGAATAAACACTGTTGGCACTGGCTACCTGTCCAGATCTGTCGTCTTTTTTTCAGTATATATATATATATATATATATATATATATATATATATATATATATATATATAGGAATATATATTTATAAATACTTAAAACATATTCCACTATGTGCAGAACATTGGAATGTAAAATATATACAGTAAATACATAGTTAAAGCCTTTATTAAATATAAATATTGCATAAATATGTTTTTTCATGTTTTCATCTACTTAACTGCAAAGGGCTCTCATGCACTTCTATATATGTCTATATATGTGTACATACAGTATGTATTTATGTGTGTATATGTGTATATATGTCTGTAAATACATATGTACACATATAAATACATAAATACATATTTTATTAATATTTTCAGTTATTTGTAGAGCGCCAACAGATTCTGCAGCTCTAAAATATATGTACTCACACACACGTATATAAATAAATATATATATATATATATATATATATATATACAGTATATATATATATATATATATATATATGAATTTATATACACATATACATCTTTAGACATACATATTTGGCTGCCTTTTTTTCTTTCTAACGCCTGAAATCTCATATCTTTGAGCCCTCATAATTTTTTTGTGCAATATTTTATTTTTTAATATTTTTTATTAGATGGTGTTATTATGCATGTAAGGGAACTTTGTAATGTATTTTTGATGTGTTTTGTGTTTGCAAAAAAGTTAACCACGGTTCTGAGGATGCAGTAATTATTGTAGCATAAATCGTGATTGCTCTCAATCGATCATTATTTCCAACTTGTAATACCAGCACAATTTAACCTGTCTGCAACCCCTAAGTTGCAATAAGAAGTGACAATGTAAATTCTTGTAAAAATGTATAAGCCACAAAATAGAAAGTTATTTTTGTGTCCTTCTAATAAATATTATTAGTTATAAAAAAAACTATAAATTGAAGTTTTAGTGTAATTAAATAAAAACTAAAATAAGAAAAACTACAACACAGTGGCCCCATTTATTAAGAGCCAGATGGACAAGGTTCTCTCCTGGGAACCTGTGCAGCCGGCATAGGGGTGAGCAGGCAGCATACACGGCCCACATTTAACTTTGCACAAGTGGCTGTTTGTAAACGACTGTCAATCATCCTGATCAGAGCAGGATGATTTAACTACACTTCACTTTAGGTGGAGTAGAGGCTATGAAGCTGCGGAATTAAGACCGCAGCCACTTAAAGGGATAATCTAGTCAAAATTAAACCTTCATGATTCAGACAGAGCATGCAATTTTAAGCAAATTTCTAATTTACTCATAAAATATTTTTTTTGTTCTCTTGGTATCTTTATTTGAAAAAGCTGTAATGTAAGCTTAGGAGACGGCCCATTTTTGGTTCAGCACCCTGGGTAGAGCTTTCTGATTGGTGGGCAAATTTAGACACCAATCAGTAAGTACTACCCAGGTGCTGAACCAAAAATGGGCCGGCTTCTAAGCTTACATCCTTGCTTTTTCAAAAAAAGATACCAAGGGAACAAAGAAAAATTGATAATAGGAGTAAATTAGAAAGTTGCTTAAAATTGCATGCTTTGAATCATGAAAGTCTCATTTTGACTAGACTATCCCTTTGACTAGAATTCCAGGCCCTAAAGCTGCATCCGCTGCTTAATAAATGTGCACAGTGTATGTACACTGTGCACTATTATATCCACTTCAATTTGAAGATTCTTACATTAAAGTAAATATATATTCTTGACCTTTACATAGTGCACAGTGTGCACGTAATTGTAGTTTTTATTATAAATGTTATGATATTTTTTTACCTAATAATATTATTGAAAATGAAAGCTTACATAAAAAGGAAACTAAATTGCTTTAGTATATTCCGTTTACTATAGTTTTAGCCTTGGCAATCATTTAGTGACATACATTGGGTATTAATGCTTTTTCAAAGTATGTTTTATTTATATTTAATTGTATTACTTAAATATATCTCCTGGTGTGTCACAGGCATATAAAAAGTAAATTAGGTTGTCACACAAATTTCAAAAGTATGTCAAGGGTGTCCCAGAACAACAACATTTTAGAACTACAGTACTAGAGAATTCAAGACCATCTGGTGTGCCATATTTTAGTAAACTCTTTATGAATCCTTACTAAATATGGTAGCAGAATGAGAGGATACATTTAAAATGAAGTTGTTTCTCTGCATAATAACAGCGTTCAGAGGACATTATTATTGTGTGTTCTTTTTCACTATATGTTGCCTTTGCTTTTCACTCCTAATTATGCACCATACCTGCTCGTAAATGCCTCTGTATCCCTTGTGTCTTTTTATTCCATCTATACAGTAACTGGGGCCTATTTATCAAGCTGTCAACCGCAAATACGCTGGAATTCCACAGTATAATTGTGGAGAGCTTGATTCGCCTTATTTATCAAAGGCTACAGACCGGCAAAAGTAGAACTTTGTGATATAACATACGATCCGCCCGTCTCAGTCCGACACAGATTTATGCTTACGTCACTACAGATGTTCTGAATGCAAGTTCGGCACTATCTGACTACTTTTGCAAAATATCAAATTTCTACCAGGTACGCTCGCAGCTATTCCGGCCCAGCGTACCTGGTTTTCAATCCGCCGCATGCCATAGGAATCAATGGGAATCTGAAAGCAGCAAAGCTCATGTTCGCTGCCCAATATCCCATTGATTCCTATGGGAGAATAAAAGTTATGTTTACACCTAACACCCTAACATAACCGCCGAGTCTAAACACCTCTAATCTGCCGCCCCAACATCGCCGCCACCTACATTATACTTATTAACCCCTAATCTGCCTCCCTAACACCGCTGCCACCTACATTATACTTATTAACCCCTAATCTGCCGCCCTGACACCGCCGCCACCTACTTTATACTTATTAACCCCTAATCTGCCGCCCGCCACCGCAGCCACCTACTTTATACTTATTAACCCCTAATCTGCCACCCCGACACCGCCGCCACCTACTTTATACATATTAACCCCTAATCTGTCACCCCTAACATCGCCGCCACCTACCTACATTTATAAACCCCTAATCTGTCGCCCCCAACGTTGCCGCCACTATATTAAATTTATTAACCCCTAAACTTAAGTCTAACCCTAACCCTAACACCCCCTAACTTAAATATTATTTAAATAAACCCAAATAAAATTAATATCATTAACTAAATTATTCCTATTTAAAACTAAATACTTACCTATAAAATAAACCCTAAGCTAGCTACAATATAACTAATAGTTACATTGTATCTATCTTAGGGTTTATTTTTATTTTACAGGCAAGTTTGTATTTATTTTAAGTAGGTAGAATAGTTATTAAATAGTTATTAACTATTTACTAACTACCTAGCTAAAATAAATAAAAAAGTACCTGTAAAATAAAACCTAACCTAAGTTACACTAACACCTAACACTACACTACAATTAAATAAATGAACTAAATTAAATACAATTGCTTAAATTAAATTAAATTAGCTAAAGTACAAAAAAAAACCAAACACTAAATTACAGAAAATAAAAAACAAATTACAGATATTTAAACTAATTACACCTAATCTAATAGCTCTATCAAAATAAAAAAGCCCCCCCAAAAAATAAAAAAAAACCCTAGCCTAAACTAAACTACCAATCTTCATCCAGACGGCATCTTCTATCTTCATCCTTCCGACGCGGAGCAGCATCCTCTTACAACGACGTCTTCTTGCTGAATGAATATCACTTTAAGTGACATCATCCAAGATGGCGTCCCTTCGATTCTGATTGGCTGATAGCAATCAGCCAATAGGATTGAACTTCAATCCTATTGGCTGATCCAATCAGCCAATAGGATTGAGCTTGCATTCTATTGGCTGATTGGAACAGCCAATAGAATGCCAGCTCAATCCTATTGGCTGATTGCATCAGCCACTAGGATTTTTTCTACCTTAATTCCGATTGGCTGATAGAATTCTATCAGCCAATCGGAATCGAAGGGACGCCATCTTGGATGACATCACTTAAAGTGATATTCATTCAGCAAAAAGACGTCGTTGGAAGAGGATGCTCCGCGTAGGATGTCTTGAAGATGGACCCGCTCCACGCCGGAAGGATGAAGATAGAAGATGCTGTCTGGATGAAGACTTCTGCCCGTCTGGTGGACCACTCCTGCCGGTCCGGAGGACCACTTCTGCCGGATTCATTGAGGACATCTTGCCGCTTGGATGAAGACATCTCCCGGTAAGTGAATCTTCATGGGGTTAGTGTTAGGATTTTTTTAAGGGTGTATTGGGTGGGTTTATTTTTTAGGTTAGGGCTTTGGGCCTGCAAAAGAGCTAACTGTCCTTTTAAGGGCAATGCCCATCCAAATGCCCTTTTCAGGGCAATGGGGAGCTTAGGTTTTTTTAGTTAGTAATTTATTTGGGGGGTTGGTTGTGTGGGTGGTGGGTTTTACTGTTGGGGGGTTGTTTGTATTTTTTTTTTCCAGGTAAAAGAGTTGATTACTTTGGGGCAATGCCCCGCAAAAGGCCCTTTTAAGGGCTATTGGTAGTTTAGTTTAGGCTAGGGTTTTTTTATTTGGGGGGGGGGGGGGGTTTATTATTAGATTAGGTGTAATTAGTTTAAATATCTGTAATTTGTTTTTATTTTCTGTAATTTAGTGTTTTGTTTTGTTTTGTACTCTAGCTAATTATAATTTAATTTAGGTAATTGTATTTAATTTAGTTAATTTATTTAATTATAGTGTAGTGTTAGGTGTTATTTTAACTTAGGTTAGGTTTTATTTTACAGGTACTTTTGTATTTATTTTAGCTAGGTAGTTAGTAAATAGTTAATAACTATTTACTAACTAGTCTACCTAGTTAAATTAAATACAAACTTGCCTGTGAAATAAATAAGCTAGATACAATGTAACTATTAGTTATATTGTAGCTAGCTTAGGGTTTATTTTATAGGTAAGTATTTAATTTTAAATAGGAATAATTTAGTTAATGATAGCAATTTTATTTAGATTTATTTAAATAATATTTAAGTTAGGGGGTGTTAGGGTTAGGGTTAGACTTAGGTTTAGGGGTTAATACATTTAGAATAGTGGTGGCGACATTGGGGCGGCAGATTAGGGGTTAATAAATGTAATGTAGGTGGCGGTGGTGTAGGGTGCGGCATATTAGGGGTTAATAACATAATGTAGGTGGCGGTGGG
Source organism: Bombina bombina (assembly GCF_027579735.1). Lineage (NCBI taxonomy): Eukaryota > Metazoa > Chordata > Amphibia > Anura > Bombinatoridae > Bombina > Bombina bombina. The sequence continues at coordinate 167,891,865 of NC_069501.1, forward strand.
CTCCGGGAGTGGCAGTTTAGGGGTTAATAAGTTTATTTTTTTGCGGCGGGGTCCGGGAGCGGCGGTTTAGGGGTTAATAAGTTTATTTTGTTGTGGCGGGGTCCGGGAGCAGTGATTTAGGGGTTAATAACTTTATTCGAGTTGTGGTGGGCTGCAGGAGCAGCGGGATAGGGGTTAATAACTTTATTTAGTTGCGGCAGTGTTCCGTGATCAGCGGGATAGGTTTAAAACAGTATAGTATAGTGGTGGTGTTTAGTGACAGTATACCAATAAAGCTGGGAAAAAGACGAATAGCAGCGAGATCGATGACTGTTAGTTAACAACAGTCCACTGCTCATCGCCCCGTACTTGGTGCACGGCTTTTTGACAGCTTTTTTGGTAACTTTGGAGATTGTCTTCAGGTCCGCGGCAGCGATGTTAGGCGATCTTAGGTGAGCGTATTGGTGCTGGAGAATGCAGCACAGTTGACGGCTTAATAAATAGGCCCCATTGTGTCTCATTTCTTCTTTCACCATTCATCCAGCTTCTGTACAGTTTGTGTTCTCACATTAAATCCATCTGCTTTATCACCAACCCCAGTGTCTCCTCATCTTGCTCCTTTTTCCATTATTCACTCGCCCTTGTTTGCTTTTCTTTCAGCTTATTTCCTCAGTTTGCTTTACTTCCTTTCATATCTTTCCCTAAACTTGTTCCTGTCCCAACCCTATTTAACCCCTTTTAACCTCATCCTAACCTCTGGCCTTCTCACTCCACTCTGATTCTCTGTACCTCTCACCAGCCGCTTAGCAGAAACCACATTTTTTTTACTTTGAACCCCTTCTTGTTTATAAACCTTTCCTGTTACACATTGTCAACTCTTAAAAGTCTACTGCAATGCTCTAAGAATCTGATTCTGGGTAGCAGAAAGGTCACAGATCATCCTTATAAATTAAGTTGAATATCCCCATACTTATCACTGTATGTTGATGAATTCATAGAAAAAGTTTACTTTAAGGGTTTTTTAAGGCTATTTTTTAACTGGAAAAGGCTGACATTTGTGTATCTATCTACAGGGAGTGCAGAATTATTAGGCAAGTTGTATTTTTGAGGATTAATTTTATTATTGAACAACAACCATGTTCTCAATGAACCCAAAAAACTCATTAATATCAAAGCTGAATAGTTTTGGAAGTAGTTTTTAGTTTGTTTTTAGTTATAGCTATTTTAGGGGGATATCTGTGTGTGCAGGTGACTATTACTGTGCATAATTATTAGGCAAATTAACAAAAAACTAATATATACCCATTTCAATTATTTATTTTTACCAGTGAAACCAATATAACATCTCAACATTCACAAATATACATTTCTGACATTCAAAAACAAAACAAAAACAAATCAGTGACCAATATAGCTACCTTTCTTTGCAAGGACACTCAAAATCCTGCCATCCATGGATTCTGTCAGTGTTTTGATCTGTTCACCATCAACATTGCGTGCAGCAGCAACCACAGCCTCCCAGACACTGTTCAGAGAGGTGTACTGTTTTCCCTCCTTGTAAATCTCACATTTGATGATGGACCACAGGTTCTCAATGGGGTTCAGATCAGGTGAACAAGGAGGCCATGTCATTAGATTTTCTTCTTTTATACCTTTTCTTGCCAGCCACGCTGTGGAGTACTTGGACGCGTGTGATGGAGCATTGTCCTGCATGAAAATCATGTTTTTCTTGAAGGATGCAGACTTCTTCCTCTACCACTGCTTGAAGAAGGTGTCTTCCAGAAACTGGCAGTAGGACTGGGAGTTGAGCTTGACTCCATCCTCAACCCAAAAAGGCCCCACAAGCTCATCTTTGATGATACCAGCCCAAACCAGTACTCCACCTCCACCTTGCTGGCGTCTGAGTCGGACTGGAGCTCTCTGCCCTTTACCAATCCAGCCACGGGCCCATCCATCTGGCCCATCAAGACTCACTCTCATTTCATCAGTCCATAAAACCTTAGAAAAATCAGTCTTGAGATATTTCTTGGCCCAGTCTTGACGTTTCAGCTTGTGTGTCTTGTTCAGTGGTGGTCGTCTTTCAGCCTTTCTTACCTTGGCCATGTCTCTGAGTATTGCACACCTTGTGCTTTTGGGCACTCCAGTGATGTTGCAGCTCTGAAATATGGCCAAACTGGTGGCAAGTGGCATCTTGGCAGCTGCACGCTTGACTTTTCTCAGTTCATGGGCAGTTATTTTGCGCCTTGGTTTTTCCACACGCTTCTTGCGACCCTGTTGACTATTTTGAATGAAACGCTTGATTGTTCGATGATCACGCTTCAGAAGCTTTGCAATTTTAAGAGTGCTGCATCCCTCTGCAAGATATCTCACTATTTTTGACTATCCTTAGCCTGTCAAGTCCTTCTTTTGACCCATTTTGCCAAAGGAAAGGAAGTTGCCTAATAATTATGCACACCTGATATAGGGTGTTGATGTCATTAGACCACACCCCTTCTCATTACAGAGATGCACATCACCTAATATGCTTAATTGGTAGTAGGCTTTCGAGCCTATACAGCTTGGAGTAAGACAACATGCATAAAGAGGATGATGTGGTCAAAATACTCATTTGCCTAATAATTCTGCACTCCCTGTATGGTATCAGACTGAAGACATTGTTGGAGAGGAAAATGCATTCTGGAGTATGATAATATATGTGTGTAACGTTTGGGGCTCATAATGGTTGGTCCATTGGGGGCAAAAAAACATAATTTATGTAAGAACTTACCTGATAAATTAATTTCTTTCATATTAGCAAGAGTCCATGAGCTAGTGACGTATGGGATATACATTCCTACCAGGAGGGGCAAAGTTTCCCAAACCTTAAAATGCCTATAAATACACCCCTCACCACACCCACAATTCAGTTTAATGAATAGCCAAGAAGTGGGGTGATAAGAAAAAAGTGCGAAAGCATATAAAATAAGGAATTGGAATAATTGTGCTTTATACAAAAAAATCAAAACCACCACAAAAAAAGGGCGGGCCTCATGGACTCTTGCTAATATGAAAGAAATGAATTTATCAGGTAAGTTCTTACATAAATTATGTTTTCTTTCATGTAATTAGCAAGAGTCCATGAGCTAGTGACGTATGGGATAATGATTACCCAAGATGTGGATCTTTCCACGCAAGAGTCACTAGAGAGGGAGGGATAAAGACAGCCAATTCCTGCTGAAAATAATCCACACCCAGAATAAAATTTTAATGAAAAAACATAAGCAGAAGATTCAAACTGAAACCACTGCCTGAAGTACGTTTCTACCAAAAACTGCTTCAGAAGAAGAAAACACATCAAAATGGTAGAATTTAGTAAAAGTATGCAAAGAGGACCAAGTTGCTGCTTTGCAAATCTGATCAACCGAAGCTTCATTCCTAAACGCCCAGGAAGTAGAAACTGACCTAGTAGAATGAGCTGTAATCCTTTGAGGCGGAGTGTTACCCGACTTAACATAGGCATGATGAAAATAAAAATTTCAACCAAGATGCCAAAGAAATGGCAGAAGCTTTCTGGCCTTTTCTAGAACCGGAAAATATGACAAATAGACTAGAAGTCTTTCAGAAAGACTTAGTAGCTTCAACATAATATTACAAAGCTCTAACAGCATCCAAAGAATGCAATGATTTCTCCTTAGAATTCATAGGATTAGGACATAATGAAGGAACCACAATTTCTCTACTAATGTTGTTAGAATTCACAACCTTAGGTAAAAAATTCAAAAGAAGTTCGCAGCACCGCCTTATCCTGATGCAAAATCAGAAAAGGAGACTCACAAAAAAGAGTAAATAATTCAGAGACTCTTCTGGCAGAAGAGATGGCCAAAAGAAACAAAACTTTCCAAGAAAGTAATATAACGACCAAAGAATGCATGGGTTCAAAAGGAGGAGCTTGAAGAGCCCCCAGAACCAAATTCAAACTCCGAGGAGGAGAAATTGACTTAATGACAGGTTTTATATGAACCAAAGGTTGTACAAAACAATGAATATCAGGAAGATTAGCAATCCTTCTGTGAAAAAGAACAGAAAGAGCAGAGATTTGTCTTTCAAGGAACTTGCGGACAAACCTTTATCTAAACCATCCTGAAGAAACTGTAAAATTCTCGGTATTCAAAAAGAATGCCAAGAAAAAAGATGAGAAAGACACTAAGAAATATAAGTCTTCCAGACTCTATAATATATCTCTCTAGATACAGATTTACGAGCCTGTCACATAGTATCAATCACAGAGTCAGAGAAACCTCTTTGACCAAGAATCAAGCGTTCAAACTCCATACCTTAAAATTAAGGTTTTGAGATCCTGATGGAAAAAAGAACCTTGAGACAGAAAGACTGGTCTTAACGGAAGAGTCCACAGCTGGCAAGAGGCCATCCGGACAAGATCCGCATACCAAAACTTGTGAGGCCATGCTGGAGCTACCAGCAGGACAAACGAGCATTCCTTTAGAATATTGGAGAATACCCTTGGAAGAAGAACTAGAAGCGGAAAGATATAGGCAGGATGACACTTGTAAGGAAGAGATAACGCATCCACTGCCTCCGCCCGAGGATCCCGGGATCCGGACAGATACCAGGGAAGTTTCTTGTTTAGATGAGAAGCCATCAGATCTATTTCTGGGAGTTCCCACATTTGAACAATCTGAGGAAATACCTCTGGGTGAAGAGACCATTCGCCCAGGTGCAACGTTTGGCGACTGAGATAATCCGCTTTCCAATTGTCCATACCTGGGATATGAACCGCAGAGATTAGACAGGAGCTGGATTCCGCCCAAACCAAAATTTGAGATACTTCTTTCATAGCCAGAGGACTGTGAGTCCCTCCTTGATGATTGATGTATGCCACAGTTGTGACATTGTCTATCTGAAAACAAATGAACAACTCTCTCTTCAGAAGAGGCCAAGACTGAAGAGCTCTGAAAATTGCACGGAGTTCCAAAATATTGATCGGAAATCTCACCTCCTGAGATTCCCAAACCCCTTGTGCCGTCAGATACCCCCACACAGCTCCCCAACCTGTAAGACTTGCATCTGTTGAGATTATAGTCCAGGTCGGAAGAACAAAGAAGCCCCCTGAACTAAACGATGGTGATCTGTCCACCATGTCAGAGAGTGTCGTATAATCGGTTTAAAGATATTAATTGAGATATCTTTGAATAATCCCTGCACCATTGGTTCAGCATACAGAGCTGAAGAGGTCGCATGTGAAAACGAGCAAAGGAGATCGCATTTGATGCGGCAGTCCTAAGACCTAAAATTTCCATGCATAAGGCTACCAAAGGGAATGATTGTGACTGAAGGTTTTGACAAGCTGATATCAATGTTAAACTTCTCTTGTCTGACAAGGACAGAGTCATAGATACTGAATCTATCTAGAAACCTAAAAAGGTTACCCTTGTCTGAGGAATCAATGAACTGATTGGTGAATTGATCCTCCAACCATGAACTTGAAGAAACAACACAAGTCGATTCGTATGAGATTCTTCGAAATGAGAAGACTGAGCAAGTACCAAGATATCGTCCGAATAAGGAAATACCAAAACCCTGTTCTCTGATTACAGAAAGAAGGGCACCGAGAACCTTTGAAAAAAATTCTTGGAACTGAGGCTAGGCCAAACGGTAGAGCCACAAAACTGGTAATGCTTGTCTAAAAAGAGAATCTCAGACACTAAAAGTGATCTGGATGAATCGGAATATGCAGATACACATCCTGTAAATCTATTGTAGACATATAATGCCCTTGCTAAACAAAAGGCAGGATAGTCCTACAGTAACCATCTTGAATGTTGGTATCCTTACATAACGATTCAATATTGATAGATCCGGAACTGGTCTAAAGGAATTGACCTTCTTTGGTACAATGAAGAGATAAAATAAAACCCCAGCCCCTGTTCCAGAACTGGAACTGGCATAATTACTCCAGCCAACTCTAGATCTGAAACACATTTCAGAAATGCTGAGCCTTTGCTGTGTTAACTGGGACACGGGAAAGAAAAAAATCTCTTAGCAGGAGGCCTTAACTTGAAGCCAATTCTGTACCTTTCTGAAACAATGTTCTGAAACCAGAGATTGAGAACGGAATTGATCCAAATTTCTTTGAAGAAAACGTAATCTGCCCCATACCAGCTGAGCTGGAATAAGGGCCGCACCTTCATGGGTATTTAGGAGCTGGCTATAGGTTTCTATAAGGCTTGGATATATTCCAAAATGATTATTAGACCTAAATTTACCTTAGATTTTTTATCCTTTGGTAAAAAAGTTCCCTTCCTTCCAGAAACAGTTGAGATAATAATTTATTACCCTGGAAAGAAAGGGAAAGCAAAGTTGACTTAGAAGACATATCAGCATTCCAAGTTTAATCCATAAAGCTCTTCTAGCTAAAATAGCTAGAGACATATACCTGACATCAACTCTAATGATATCAAAAGATGGTATCACCAATAAAATTATTAGCATGTTATAGAATAATAATAATGCTATAAAATTATGATCTGTTACTTGTTGCGCTAAAGCTTCTAACCAAAAAGTTGAAGCTGCAGCAACATCCGCTAAAAATATAGCAGGTCTAAGAAGATTACCTGAACATAAGTAAGCTTTTCTTAGAAAGGATTCAATTTTCCTATCTAAAGGATCCTTAAATGAAGTACTATCTGCCGTAGGAATAGTAGTACATTTAGCAGGAGTAGAGACAGCCCCATAACCTTAGGGATTTTGTCCCAAAAAACTCTAATCTGTCAGATGGCACAGGATATAATTGCTTAAACGTTTTGAAGGAGTAAAAGAATTACCCAAATTATTCCATTCCCTGGAAATTACTTCAGAAATAGCATCAGGGAGATTAAACACTTCTGGAATAACTACAAGAGATTTAAAACCTTATTTAAACGTTTAGATTTAGTATCAAGAGGACCAGAATCCTCTATTCCTAAAGCAATTAATACTTCTTAAAATAAAGAACAAATAAATTCCATCTTGAACAAATACAAAGATTTATCAGCATCAACCTCTGAGACAGAAACCTCTGAACCAGAAGAACCATTATCAGTATCAGAATGATGATGTTCATTTAAAAATTCATCTGAAAAAAGAGAAGTTTTAAAAGACTTTTATGTAAACTAGAAGGAGAAATAACAGACATAGCCTTCTTAATGGATTTAAAAAATAAAATATCTTATGTTTATCAGGAACACTCTGAAAATTAGATGTAGACGGAACAGCAACAGGTAATGTAACAGTACTAAAGGAAATTTTATCTGCATTAATAAGTTTGTCATGACATGCAATACAAACAACAGCTGGAGAAACAGATACCAAAAATTTATAGCAGATACACTTAGCTTGGTAGCTCCAGCAACGGGCAGTGATTTTCCTGAAGTATCTTCTGACTCAGTTGCAACGTGGAACATCTTGCAATATGTAATAGAAAAAACAACATATAAAGCAAAATTGATCAAATTCCTTAAATGACAGTTTCAGAAATGGGAAAAAAATGCCAGTGAACAAGCTTCTAGCAACCAGAAGCAATAAATAATGAGACTTAAATAATGTGGAGACAAAAGCGACGCCCATATTTTTTTAGCGCCAAATAAGACGCCCACATTATTTGGCGCCTAAATGCTTTTGGCGCCAAAATGACGCCACATCCGGAACGCCGACATTTTCGGCGCAAAAGAACGTAAAAAAAAAATTAAAAAATGATTCAAATGCATTATCCCAAATATGAAACTGACTGTCTGAAAAAAAGGAATGTTGAACATCCTGAGTCAAGGCAAATAAATGTTTGAATACATATATTTAGAACTTTATAAAAAAGTGCCCAACCATAGCTTTAGAGTGTCACAGAAAATAAGACTTACTTACCCCAGGACACTCATCTACATGTTTGTAGAAAGCCAAACCAGTACTGAAACGAAAATCAGCAGAGGTAATGGTATATATATAAGAGTATATCGTCGATCTGAAAAGGGAGGTAAGAGATGAATCTCCACGACCGATAACAGAGAACCTATGAAATAGACCCCGTAGAAGGAGATCATTGAATTCAAATAGGCAATACTCTCCTCACATCCCTCTGACATTCACTGCACGCTGAGAGGAAAACCGGGCCCCAACTTGCTGCGGAGCGCATATCAACGTAGAATCTAGCACAAACTTACTTCACCACCTCCATAGGAGGCAAAGTTTGTAAAACTGAATTGTGGGTGTGGTGAGGGGTGTATTTATAGGCATTTTAAGGTTTGGGAAACTTTGCCCCTCCTGGTAGGAATGTATATCCCATACTTCACTAGCTCATGGACTCTTGCTAATTACATGAAAGAAAGATTAATTATGCTGAATGGTCACAGAGAGGGTGGTGCCAGAGGGATTGTCCTTATCGGCAAAATCCTTGAATTGAGATGATCACAGAGAGGGAGCCCATAAGAGCAGGATGCCTTTCTCCAGGAAACTTTTGAAGGGGTTCCATAGTGTGGAAAGTAAGTGTATTGGGTTCTGGGAGGGGTTCCTTCATCTGGGTTTTGTTCCACAGAGGTTGTTCCATTGCTTAGGGGATAGTTGTGATTGTGGTTTTCAGGGGGCAGATTAGAATGGGGGATTTGTTTGCATTAGTTTGAGGGGCAGCTGTGCACGTATTGTTCATGGAGAGTAATTACTTTGGTACAGGGGTATTTGCATTGGAAATTAATGCAGTTATTAAATAAGTATCAGTGCCTACAACAAACTCTAATTATTTGCCACTAAGCGGCTATTCCAACTGTGTCATGATCCTCCTATTCCACCTTAAATGTGTCAAGCAAATACTATATACCACCTTTACATCTTGTTAACTTCCTACCTGAACCCAATATAAACCTGCTTCCTCCCATGGTCCTTTGCTGGTTTATTGAAGTGTAATAGCTACAGTTCCAGTCCTTACCTTTTCTACAGCATAACAGGATTTAAACTGTGTATTTATTTCCTTTTCTATCAGCATACCTCTATTTCAGCCGGAGCTGACATTACATATCTGCAGCAGGACTTCACTCCACACCTCCCCCATCCAGGGTCTGCTTGTGAGTATTCCTAACAACCTGGCGTGACACGCCACTCAGCAAACAGGAAACGCAGGGACCACACCGTTCACACTGCTCACCAAGCTCATTGGGACCGGATCTCTGTGCTGCACTCATCGCACTCACAGCAGCTGCAGTTTGCTTAAAGGAGAAATCTCATTCAGCGACTTCTGGACAGGTGCTGTATAAACTTTCATAAACACACTGTGCAACTCTCTTCTGAAGTACACTTAAACATACTACAAGTGTAAGATTTGTATAGTGAAGCTGCTTGCATTTAACCGTGAACTCTCTCTACTAACTGCATCCTGAAATACAATTAACCTCTGCATTACTGTTTGTAAACTGAAGCTGCTTGCATTTAACCCTGGTCTCTTTCTACTAACTGCATCCTGATATATAATTAACCTCTGCAGTACTGTTTATCTCTGTATATCCATTGCTACGAATACCTGCCAAAGTCAACTCCCACTAATAGACACTCCAGTTACTGGGAGCTAGCTGTCCGGCAAAATTAACAACAAGTGTTATACAGTTCACTAAAAGCATATAGTGTACTGTCATCCTCAACTCTTGTAACACATCCTCAATTTTACATGATATCTTGGTTGTTACAATTACAAGTGAGTTGATTGTTACATAATAAACCAGCCCTATATAGTAGCCATGGAGCCCACTGACGTCACTCCCCAGCTACACAGCCTAAATCAAAGGCTGGATAACCTAACCCAGGCTTTCAGGGATTTGCAGGTGGAAAATCAAAGCCTTAAAGCCTGCTTAAGTGAAGTGCTATCAAATAGAAATTCTGGAAATGACCATCATGCTGAACCCCAGGTTTCATACCCCGAAAAGTTCTCAGGGGACCGCTCCACTTTTCGTCAATTTCGTAATGCATGCTTATTGCTTTTCGATTTACGCCCTAGGACCTATCCCACTGACAGGGCCAAAGTACTAACCATCCTATCATACCTTAGGGGAGAGCCAAGGGTCTGGGCTGACTCTTTCTATGAGTCACAAGACCCAATACTGAATTCCCTGGACTGCTTCCTTAAAGCCCTCTCCTCTCTTTATGATGATCCCTACCGCCAGATTACTGCTGAGGGCAAACTCAGAGGTTTAAAACAGCTTAAAGCCCCAGTTGAAGAGTATATCACTCGTTTTAGGATATGGGCCAGAGATTCCCTCTGGAATGAGGTTTCTCTGAAAAACCAGTATCGCCTTGGTTTATACGAAGACATTAAGGATGAACTCGCCAGAGTAGGTATTCCAGACCGCCTGGAAGAACTGTACATCCTTACCACTACTATTGACCGTAGACTTAGGGAGAGAAGGCAAGAAAAAAGCCCCTCTAACCCCCCTCAGCGCAGGGTTTTACAGACGCCATCTACTTCACCACCTGAGCAACCTATGGACATTAGTTTTCTACGTGGACCCCTCTCTCCACAAGAGAAATTGAGACGCCGTACATTAAATTTGTGCATGTATTGCGCATCAGCAGACCATGTTGTTAAGGAGTGTACACTACTATTCAAACAGAAGATAGGTAAGGTACACCCTTTCAACCATTGCCTAAACACAAAAAATATTGCCACTGCCTATCCAACATTACCCTTATCCTTGCAGTGGGAACAACACAGGATAAAGTGTGAAGCCATCATAGATACCGGAGCATGTGCCAACTTTATTGATTTGAGTTTAGTCACTGTTAATAAAATACCTTCTTCTTTCAAAAGCACACCTCTGCCTCTCAAAGTTATTGACAGTTCACATCTACCATCTGGTCCTGTCATGCAACAGACTATTCCCTTACTGGTTACTACTGCCTCTGGTCATTCTGAGACCATTACCTTTGAAATCATATCATCCCCTCTCTATCCTATAGTTCTGGGAATTACCTGGTTACAGTTACACCAACCCTCGGTGCATTGGGACACACTTACTCTATCCTTTCCCTCTTCTTACTGCTCTAAGACCTGTTTTCCAACTGCTCATTTACTCTCTACCTCTGCTCCTTCTATTCATCCTCAGTATTCAGATTTCTCTGATGTCTTCGATCAGAAAGAGGCTGAGTCATTACCTCCACACAGGTCCTACGATTGCCCCATTGACCTGTTACCTTGAGCCAACATTTCCTACAGCCATATCTATCCCCTGTCCAGACCTGAGTTACAACATTTAAAAATCTACATAACTGATAATTTAAAAAAAGGTTTCATCCGTCCCTCCACTTCCCCTGCCGGTGCCGGCATCTTTTTTGTAAAAAACAAGGACGGGTCCTTGCGCCCTATTATAGATTATTGTGAATTAAATAAACGCACAATAAAGAACAGGTACCCGCTACCTCTAATCCCAGAATTGGTTGAGAGGTTGAGTGGCGCTACTATATTTACTAAACTAGACCTTAGGGGCGCATACAACCTTGTTAGAATAAGGTCCGGGGACGAGTGGCTGACAGCATTTAGGACTAGGTATGGTCTTTTTGAATATACTGTTATGCCATTCGGTCTGTGCAACGCCCCGGCGACATTCCAGAATTTTATCAACGATATCTTTAGGGACATCTTAGACACTTTTCTGGTGGTCTATCTTGACGATATTCTAATCTATTCTTCTTCCCTTTCAGAACATGTCATACATGTCAGGCAAGTGTTGTCCAGACTAAGGTCACATAGTCTTTATGTAAAATTAGAGAAATGTCTCTTCCATGTTACAGAGGTCTCATTCCTAGGTTACCGTATCAGTCAAAGTACCATTATGATGGAAGACAATAAAATCAAAGCCATCACATCTTGGCCTACACCAACCACTATCAAAGAAGTACAACGCTTCTTAGGCTTTGCAAACTTTTACAGGCGCTTTATCCATAATTTCGCAGCTATCACTAAGCCATTAACAAATCTCACTAAGACGACAAAACCTTTCCTCTGGACCCCCCAGTCTCAAAAAGCCTTCAATGACCTCAAGTCCCTGTTTGTGTCATCACCTATTCTTCAATTACCAAACAGCAAAGCTCAGTTCATATTAGAAGTTGACGTTTCCGAATATGCCATCGGTTCAGTTCTTTCTCAAAGGTCCTCTCCTGACAAACAGATTCATCCTGTTTGTTATTTCTCCAGACTTTTAACACCCGCTGAGTTGAATTACCCCACAGGGGAAAAAGAGTTATTAGCCATCAAGTCATCCTTTGATCAGTGGAGACACTTACTGGAGGGGGCAGAACACCCTATAACTATTCTCACCGATCACAAAAATCTCCAATACCTCCAAACCAATCGCACTCTCTCTGCTCGCCAACTTCGTTGGAGCCTCTACTTCTCCCGGTTCAATTTTACCATAAGCTACCGCCCCGGTTCAAAAAACGGTAAAGCTGACGCACTCTCACGCAAGGACCATAAGCCCCACTCTGATCCTTCCTACACAACTATAATCCCTAAAACATCCTTCATTGGTTTCATGTCCAAGCATTTTTCAGAGCTCAAAACCCAACAACAATTGGATCCCACTACAAGTTCCTACACTTTATCTATGGATGACAATGGTATCCTATGTAACAACTCTAAGTTTTATATACCTCCCTCTCTCCGTGACAAGGCTTTACAACTCACACATGATTCTACACTGGCTGGACACTTAGGGGTACAAAAGACACTGGATCTCCTACAAAGACATTTTTGGTGGCCCTCCATGAAACACTCAGTAAAAGCCTATATCAAGTCCTGCCCCACCTGTCAGACCTCTAAGCCTTCACACCAATTGCCTATTGGCCTATTACAAAATCTACCCATTCCAGATTGCCCATGGAAAAGCCTCTCTATGGACTTTATCGTTGACCTCCCTAAATCCCAAGGAAAGACTGCCATATTTGTCGTAGTGGATCTATTTTTTTGTATGGCTCATTTCATACCAACTGACTCTCTCCCTACAGCACAGCAAACCGCCGAGCTGTTTATCAAAGAGGTTGTGCGCCTTCACGGATTACCTACATCTGTATTGAGTGACAGAGGCTCGCAGTTCACCTCAAAGTTTTGGAAATTTCTCTGTTCCTCTCTTTCCATTCAGCAACATCTCACCTCCTCATACCACCCTCAGTCAAATGGTCTCTGTGAGAGGACCAACCAGTGGCTAGAGCAGTACTTAAGATGCTTCTGCTCTAGCACCCACGAATCATGGGTCTCCTTCATACCTCAAGTGAAATTCGCATACAATAATACTACTAACTCTTCTACCGGATTTTCACCTTTCTATATCAACTCAGGACTCCATCCACGTTTCCATCCCTTATCATCCTCTCACACTCCTTGTCCTCAGGTTAATGATCTCATCAATTCTATTAAACTAACATACAATGTGGTCCAAAGCAATATCAAGCATGCACAAGCTTCTCAAAAGCGCTACTATGATTTACGGCATCGTTCACAACCTAATTACAAGGTTGGGGACATGGTTTGGTTGAGCACAAAAAAATCTTAGAATACCCTCACCATGCAGGAAGTTTAACAATCTCTTTGTTGGTCCTTTTCCAATTGTAGCCATTCGCAACCCACTTACTGTTACCTTACAGCTCCCTGCTACTTACCGCATCCACCCGACTTTTCATATATCATTGATCAAACCCTGTGATACCTCTCGTCTTCTGCCTCTTCCTGCTCTGGTGTCCCCGACGCCGGATCCTGAATATGAAGTACATTCGGTTTTGGACTCTCGTCGATGCAATGGACAACTGCAGTACCTTGTCCATTGGGCTGGATTTGATTCCTCTGAAGATTCTTGGGAGCCTGCAGCCAACCTCTCGGCTCCCCAGCTGGTGTCTCTCTTTCATAGGCGCCATCCTGATCGTCCCGCACCCTGATCCCTTCTTGATGGATCTTTGGGGGGGGGGATGTGTCATGATCCTCCTATTCCACCTTAAATTTGTCAAGCAAATACTATATACCACCTTTACATCTTGTTAACTTCCTACCTGAACCCAATATAAACCTGCTTCCTCCCATGGTCCTTTGCTGGTTTATTGAAGTGTAATAGCTACAGTTCCAGTCCTTACCTTTTCTACAGCATAACAGGATTTAAACTGTATTTATTTCCTTTTCTATCAGCATACCTCTATTTCAGCCGGAGCTGACATTACATATCTGCAGCAGGACTTCACTCCACACCTCCCCCATCCAGGGTCTGCTTGTGAGTATTCCTAACAACCTGGCGTGACACGCCACTCAGCAAACAGGAAACGCAGGGACCACACCGTTCACACTGCTCACAAAGCTCATTGGGACCGGATCTCTGTGCTGCACTCATCGCACTCACAGCAGCTGCAGTTTGCTTAAAGGAGAAATCTCATTCAGCGACTTCTGGACAGGTGCTGTATAAACTTTCATAAACACACTGTGCAACTCTCTTCTGAAGTACACTTAAACATACTAAAAGTGTAAGATTTGTATAGTGAACCTGCTTGCATTTAACCGTGAACTCTCTCTACTAACTGCATCCTGAAATACAATTAACCTCTGCATTACTGTTTGTAAACTGAAGCTGCTTGCATTTAACCCTGGTCTCTTTCTACTAACTGCATCCTGATATATAATTAACCTCTGCAGTACTGTTTATCTCTGTATATACATTGCTACGAATAGCTGCCAAAGTCAACTCCCACTAATAGACACTCCAGTTACTGGGAGCTAGCTGTCCGGCAAAATTAACAACAAGTGTTATACAGTTCACTAAAAGCATATAGTGTACTGTCATCCTCAACTCTTGTAACACATCCTCAATTTTACATGATATCTTGGTTGTTACAATTACAAGTGAGTTGATTGTTACAAACTGACAGAAAGATGGGATACTAACTCTTCTGTTGATAAGACATTTCAAGAGATGAATTTCATCTTGTTTAGAACTGATGATCCTTCACCATTACTTCTGAATATACCAATACCTTAAAAAAAAAAAAAGAGAAACATTGCCAATGATAAGTTCCTGAACCCAGCTTTAAAAAATAATTTAAAAAAAAAGCTACTGATGTAAATTTTTTTTTTAAAAAAGCTGCTTGATGTAAAAAAGCTTGTTGGTTTTGTTTGTCCATCCAGATACTTCTATATTGTTAGTTGGAATGGATACAGTATTATGCAACTACAGACAACGTCATTCATTTACCAGAGTGAAAATCTTTCAAAAAGAGTTTTTTTATAATGTAGGTTCAACTATGTGGGAATGTGGAGTACTCCCTAAAGGCTAGAATGGCAAACCACAAGTCAGCCATCTATAAGTACATCAAAGGTTTACAACATTTAATGCAAACACAAGTGCTGAAAATCTAATACTTGTCTTATACAAAACAAGGGTGAAAAATAACTAAAATTATTCAGTCCTGGAGGTTACTAATTTCTTTTTAAATTAATAGAAAGACTTGCATTTATTTTACCCGGACATCCTATAAGGGTTGGGTCAGGCAGGGTGTTAGAGCTCAGATGCAGTAGTGTGTCAGTTGCTCAGGAACCAGAATCCCAGAAGGGGCTATCCTTCTTAGCGTTATATTTCTTAACCTTTAGATATGACCACAAAAAGTTCAACAGTGAGTAAAAGCTCAAGTTAGAGTTTATTGGACAGGCAAGCAAGTATGCAAAAAGTGTGGGAATTCCTTATATTTACTAGTACAGTTCCTAGAAACATAAATATGAGACACAATACTCAGAGACTCAGGAAAAGGCAAACTGTACGACTGATACCTCAGCAACAGCAGAGGCAGGTCTATGACTGGCAACACAGCAGAGGCAGGTCTGTGACTGGCAACACAGCAGAGGCAGGTCTGTGACTGGCAACACAGCTGAGGCAGTTCTGTGACTGGCAACACAGCTGAGGCAGTTCTGTGACTGCAAACACAGCAGAGGCAGGTCTGTGACTGGCAACACAGCAGAGGCAGGTCTGTGACTGGCAACACAGCAGAGGCAGGTCTGTGACTGGCAACACAGCAGAGGCAGTTCTGTGACTGGCAACACAGCAGAGGCAGGTCTGTGACTGGCAACACAGCAGAGGCAGGTCTGTGACTGGCAACACAGCAGAGGCAGGTCTGTGACTGGCAACACAGCAGAGGCAGGTCTGTGACTGGCAACACAGCAGAGACAGTTCTGTGACTGGCAACACAGCAGAGGCAGGTCTGTGACTGGCAACACAGCAGAGGCAGTTCTGTGACTGGCAACACAGCAGAGGCAGGTCTGTGACTGGCAACACAGCAGAGGCAGGTCTGTGACTGGCAACACAGCAGAGGCAGGTCTGTGACTGGCAACACAACAGAGGCAGGTCTGTGACTGGCAACACAGCAGAGGCAGTTCTGTGACTGGCAACACAGCAGAGGCAGTTCTGTGACTGGCAACACAGCAGAGGCAGGTCTGTGACTGGAAACACAGCTGAGGCAGTTCTGTGACTGGCAACACAGCAGAGGCAGTTCTGTGACTGGCAACACAGCAGAGGCAGTTCTGTGACTGGCAACACAGCAGAGGCAGTTCTGTGACTGGCAACACAGCAGAGGCAGTTCTGTGACTGGCAACACAGCAGAGGCAGTTCTGTGACTGGCAACACAGCAGAGACAGTTATGTGACTGGTAACACAGCAGAGGCAGGTCTGTGACTGGCAACACAGCAGAGGCAGTTCTGTGACTGGCAACACAGCAGAGGCAGGTCTGTGACTGGCAACACAGCAGAGGCAGATCTGTGACTGGCAACACAGCAGAGGCAGTTCTGTGACTGGCAACACAGCAGAGGCAGTTCTGTGACTGGCAACACAGCAGAGGCAGGTCTGTGACTGGCAACACAGCAGAGGCAGTTCTGTGACTGGCAACACAGCAGAGGCAGTTCTGTGACTGGCAACACAGCAGAGGCAGTTCTGTGACTGGCAACACAGCAGAGGCAGTTCTGTGACTGGCAACACAGCAGAGGCAGTTCTGTGACTGGCAACACAGCAGAGGCAGGTCTGTGACTGGCAACACAGCAGAGGCAGGTCCATACCTGGAACTGCAGTAGTGGCAGATCTATGATTAATACCACAGCAATGATGAAGAGGAAGAATATGCAAACCATGATGCTGAAGAAAGGGGTCAAAAAAGTGTGCAGTGCAAGAACAAGTTAAGTTCCTAAGTTCAATAACAGCAGCAAACTGGGATAACAGGCCATGAACTGAAGTCAGAAGAATCCATGACAGAGCAGTCAGGCTCCGCAATAGAAATCACCAATTAAAATCAGAGCATAGTGGAAGGGGAGAATGAAGCTTTTATAGAGGGTAAATGAGGGAACACATCTGAAGGATGAATGGATAAACAAACCCTCACCCCAGGATAACCATTCTTCCATAGCTCATTTGAAAAGGTCCAGGCTTCCACCAAGCAGCCCCAGGTTCAATCCCATGCTCAACTTGTCAAAACCCCTGCAATATACTGCTGTTTCTCTTTTAAATATATCTACAGTGGCATAGCCCTTATAATGCCCTGTCTACTCGCTGAAGACTTGATGGAGGTTACCTTCCAATGTGTTTTCAGGTAACAATTGGGATTTGTGTGGAGGACAATTTTTTTTTATGAATACCTATTCAGATAATACTGGCTACTAAAATAGCAAGGCCATACTGCTTCCTTAAACATAACTCACCTAAGGAAGAACGTGGATGGCCACCATGTACACATGAAATTGCTGACATAGGTGTGATTTTGAATTCAGGGTGGCCATACTTCACCTAGTTTTCATCTGTGTTTGAAAACTGCATCTAGCTGATAGTCTCAGCAGGATATTGTATTATAAATATTTGGGTCAGATATATCAAAGAGCAAAAAAAGAAAATATTTATTCTGTTTTTCCAGCATAATAGACTGACTATAGGTTAAGTGAAAATTGTTTATGTTTAAACTGAAACCAACAGGAAATGCACACAGGAGAGGGATGCATATCCACAAGTTTGATAATGTATTTTATTGAAAACATAATCATCCATTATTTAAAAACAAAGTCCTTGAGACATTATGAAGTACCTTCTTTTAGATGCAACAAATAATGAATACATTGTCCTTTAATAATGAACAAATGTTTGCTAGATGACAAAGGTTTATGGGAGTAGTTGAGTCACATTTTTTAATCTGTATGTGTGTCTGTGTGTGCACATATGTATCAGTATGTATATGTGGGTCTATATATGTGTATGCATGTATATATTAGTGCGTAGGTGCATGTGTATATCTCTGCATGCATATGTGTGTTAGTTTATATTTCTATTGATCAGATAAGGGCCACATTTGCTGTTGGCATTTAATTGTAGCAATGTCATATTGTGTCTAGATTTGTGACAGTGTGTTGTGTGCCATTGTGTGTCTAAAGAGATTTATGCATCACAGAGCATCTCACTGATTTCCAACCATCCTCTTCTTGGCTTCATGCTACCCAGTTATTAATAATTAATATTGTTCCATTAATCTGTCATTTTTAATGACAAGCCTAAATGCTATTCTTTGGAGGTGTATATGGGATGCATTCAAGCTTAAGGCATTTCAGCTATTAGTATCCAGTCTGTAAAGGAAACAAATATGAGGTCCAGTGTACAGTAATAAACAACAACACATTAGCTATCAGTGGTTGAGGTTTTTGTCAAGTAGCCATCTTTCTGAAAGTATTCCCACCATTAGGATTTTTTGGATAACATACTTCTTTTTTATTTTACAAAAACCAGAAATAAAGGTCATTAAAATGTTAGGGTCAGTATTATTGTGCCACACATGTGAATATAAAAAATAAATAATAAAATGAAGCGTACGAGTTTACGCTTTAGCTTCCAGAAATAGCTGCACAGCATTGCTCTGGTATACATTATAGCAATCAATGGGTTAATGTGTGGTTGTGAAGACTGAATATCACTTTGTTGCAGACAATGCCCGTCGTTTGTATGGGCATTAAGAAGTTTCTTAGAAAGGAGAACGACTAGAGAGTAGAACCTTTTCTGTCCCCTTCACTTTTGTGCATGGTGTGGCCGGTGTCCTAGCAAATTGCGTACCCCCAGCAGATGTATTCAGCTCTTTCATGAACAGGTGTCAAGCTCCAGATCCCGCCCAGTCTCTGTATGAGCCTCTCTCCCTTTTGTTCCATTAAGGTGGACAAGGAAAAGATACTGCTAAGATCATTGTTTAAAATTTTAAAAAAGAAAGTAAAGCAATTTAGATTGTTTGAATGTGTTCTTCCAAAACTCTAAAACACAATTAAAAATCATTATTTTGGAAGATGCATTAAAGTCATATTTTGATTACTTTAAAAGCTTGTGATTTGTCATACTGTGTTTTATGTCTTTCAAATAAAGGTTTCCATTCACAGTTTAAGAACATCCAGATGGACATTCTTACAGTTTTACAGAAAATCTACATGGTGGCAAATTATTTTTTTAATAAATTGTTAGGTAAGGGGTCATAATATTATAATATTATAACATTATATTTAATTATCCATCAATTATCAATTAGGGACAAGAAAAGAACATTGCAATATACTTTCAGTTACATTAATATGAGGCACATCCTACTTTAATGTAAAATACCTCTGAAAATTGTGCTTGCTCTACTCCTTCCAATGAAGCCGAAGAGCCTCTGTTATATTTTGGTATGGTGACATTTAATGGGACATTTAATGCTTTGAGATGGTAATATAAAATGATAAATAATATATATATAAAAAAGTCTGCAATACGCTTTCATTATTTATTTTATCCCCTTTCCCGGTAATTCCATTCTGTGATTAGGAGCTTTTTAGTTCCTTTTAGGAATGGATATGCAGAACACTGTTATATTCCATATAGCCATTGGCTGCACACTCTAGTGAGCAATTTATTACTGTCCCTAATTGGCCACAGCAGAGGAGGTAACCTAAGTTACAACATGGCAGCTCCTGTTGTTTTATAGACACTAAAACTTTACACTTATTTTGTCAATATTTAAACAGCTAATAAAACATAAAAATAATTCATATACATATTATACTCAGACTAATCTTTTCTTTTAATGCATCATTCTTTATAGCATTTATTTAGTATTTAATGTCCCCTTAATTGACTCTGCACAACAGTGTTTTAGTTTGCAGTACTTTTTACCTCTGTGATTACCTTGTATCTTAGCCTCTGCAGACTGCCCCCTTATTTCAGTTCTTTTGACAGACTTGCATTTTATCCAATCAGTGCTGACTCATAAATAACTCCACAGGACTGATCACGTTATCTATATGGCACACGTGAACTAGCGCTGTCTAGCTGTGAAAAACTGTCAAAAAGCACTGAGATAATAGGCGGCCTTCAAGGGCTTAGATATTAGCATACGAGCCTACCTAGGTTTAGCATTCAACAAGGAATATCAAGAGAACAAAGCAAATTTGCTGATTAAAGTACACTGAAAAGTTGGTTTAAATTGCATGCCCCTTTTGAATCATGAAAGTTTAATTTTGACTAGACTGTCCTTTTAAAGATGGTGGCGTCAGTATGAAGAGGAAGAGCTTCAACATCAGACACCTTTAAGGTGTTAAAATAGGAGAAAAGCTTTAAAGAAAGATACAGAAATAAAAGCAGTATAATGGTGAGTAGTAACCATTATGTTGTAGTTGTTTCTAATATATTCATGTTTATATCAAATTAAAATAGTGACTTTTGCTACTGCTAAAAGTCAAGAACAAAAGGGAAGCTTACATACTTTGTTGACACCGGAATCAATCAGCTGACAAGGACATTGTTAAATCCTTATTGAATAGTGCAAATCTGACCTTACAAAGCCTTTCCCACTTGTTAGTGCACATTTAAACGTTTTTAAGTATTTCCTGTCTGCAGAAAAGTCCTTCCTCACCTTAAAAGTACTTTTTTTTCACTCCATGAATGGATCAATTAAATATATTTTGCTTCCATTTTGTTATCATTTTCAGACAAATGTAACAAATAATAGAAAAATCAGACATTTTTTGCAGTTATCCAAAATGAATGCACACGTCTACTGGCCAATACAGCCTATCTGCAGCCAAATTGCTTGTAGTGCTCTCAAAAACTTTATTTAGCCCATTGCCAAGGACAAGGCTGACAAATGTTTCTTAGAACATGTGCCCAGATTGCCTAAAATCTTCAAAACAAAATCCCTTGCGTGCCCTTGGTATGCTTAAAATGTTTTTGTGCACACTCCTTACAATGCCTACATCTCCTTCCGCACATCAGCCTTTATTTATAGTACTGAGGCATACTACTTAATTGTAAAGCCTAAAATCATTGAAAGTACAGGCATCTGTTCCTGGACCTTAGCATGAGGTAAATTGTAGTTCCCACACTCTACTTGAGAATTATCCCAGGGTAGGTGTGCAGAAAATAGTTTTTTGCATCTCTTTGGACAAGTGTGTTATAGGGTTTTAACCCCTGACATAGGGGGATGCTGTGCATGTTTGGTAACAGGCTTTCATGAAGCATTGATATGCTGGGATTTTCATCATGATTCAACAGCACATACACAATGATGCTTCTGAAAAGCCAGCTAAAGAGTTAAAGAGCTTGTGTGGTAGCTCTATATCATACATATTGTGGATGTATATTACATATTTCCAAGGCAACAAGCTAAATGAATTCCTTAGGAAACAAATGGCTCTGACAATAGAGTTGCTGATTGGCTCTATCTCCACAGCCTAAAAGATACTTTGTAAAACTATTTAATTTACATTTAATTTATTACAAAATAGAAACATATACATGTTTTAACATGATTCTAACTGAACACTATAAGGAAAGGGAAGTGACAGTTTGAGCCAGTTATATTTGTCTGCAATTATTTAAAAGCATTGCAGTACTTAAAGGGACAGTAAAGTCAAAACTAAACTTCATGATTCAGATAGGGCATGCAATTTTAAACAACTTTCCAATTTACTTTTATCAACAAATTTGCTTTGTTCCCTTGGTGGTATTTTTTAAAAGCTAAACCTAGCTAGGCTCAAACTGATTTCTAAACAGTTGAAAACCGCCTCCTAGCTCAGAGCATTTTGAAAGTTTTTCACAGTTAGACTGTGTTAGTTCACATGTGTCATATAGATAACATTGTGTTCACTCCCGTGAAGTTATTTAGGAGTCTTCACTGATTGACTACACTGCATGTCTGTCAAAGGCACTTAGATAAGGAGGCTGTCTGCAGAGGCTTAGATACAAAGTAATCACAAAGGTAAAAAGTATATTAATATAACTGTGTTGGTTATGCAAAAATGGGGAATGGGTAATAAAGGGATTATCTATCTTTTTAAATAAGAAAATTTTTGGTGTAGACTGTCCCTTTAAATAATTTTGTTTATCTGTGGATGCTGTTAAACATTTCCAAACAGTATTTTTCATGCTTTTTAATACTTTTCATCAGAGTGTTCTTTTACATTTCAAAAGATGGACACTTGTATAGTATAGCCAATCAGATGCTGTACCAGTCACCCAGAGTATAAATATAGCACATACTTAATTTTCTATAAAGAGAGATGTATCATATGGGGAGTTTAACAATGTTGCCAGCCAGGCAACTTGGCTGCCCACTTGAATCTCCATTTTCCTCCCGATTTTTATCATTGCACAAATTTTTACTTGTGCCACCACTCTCCCGTCTCTTGTACAACCTCTCAGGAAAGTCAGACTTGGATAATTTAAGGTGATGGTAAATCCAAGCATTTAACAAATGCTAGGATTTACCATCACTAAAAATAAAGTGGAGTTTAAGTGATTAGATATTAAAAAAGGGTGCTAAACTCACCCTTTCTGTGCCATAGCACATCGCTTAACTCAGCAGCACATTGCTCTTTTTCAATGAGGTGACGCTTGCATCTCTAAACCAATAGCCATGCGTGTTAACTGACAGTGTTCTGTATGCTAGCTCGGCTATTGGTGTAGAGGTGCAAACGTCACCTCATTGGTAGAAGAGCGATGTGCCGTGGGTGGCCGGAGCTGCTGATTTTAGTGATGTGCGGTGGAACATTTAGTGGGAGGTTAAAGGGACACTGAACCCAAAAAAATTATTTCGTGATTCAGATAGAGCATGCCATTTTAAGCAACTTTCTAATTGACTCCTATTATCAATTTTTATTCGTTCTCTTGCTATCTTTATATGAAAAAGAAGTAATCTAAGCTTTTTTCTTGGTTCAGAACTCTGGACAGCAGTTTTAGATTGGTGGATGAATTTATCCACCAATCAGCAAGGACAACCTAGGTTGTTCACCAAAAATGGGCCGGCATCTAATCTTACATTCTTGCATTTCAAATAAAGATACCAAGAGAATAAAGAACATTTGATAATAGGAGTAAATTAGAAAGTTGCTTAAAATTGTATGCTCTATCTGAATCACAAAAGAAAAAATTTGGGTTCAGTGTCCCTTTAAAACTTTTTTTTTTTTTTTTTTTTTTTAATATCTCATCACTTAAAGGGACACTGTACCCAAATTTTTTCTTTTGTAATTCAGAAAGAGCATGCAATTTTAAGCAACTTTCTAATTGACTCCTATTATTAATTTTTCTTCGTTCTCTTGCTATCATTATTTGAAAAAGAAGGCATCTAAGCTTTTTTTGGTTTCAGTACTCTGGAAAGCACTTTTTTTATTGGTGGATGAATTTATCCACCAATCAGCAAGGACAACCCAGGTTGTTCACCAAAAATGGGCCGGCATCTAAACTTACATTCTTGCATTTCAAATAAAGATACCAAGAGAATGAATAAAATTTGATAATAGGAGTAAATTCGAAAATTGCTTAAAATTTCATGCTCAATCTGAATCACGAAAGAAAATTTTTGGGTACAGTGTCCCTTTAAATTCCCCTTTATTTTTACTAATGGTAAATTCTAGTGTTTGTTAAACGCTCAGATTTACCATCACTTTAATGAAACATGAAACCCAAAAATGTTCTTTCATGATTCAGATAATTCATACAAGTTTAAACAACTTTGCAGTTTACTTCTTTTTTAATAAGTTTATTCATTTTCTTGGTATCCTTTGTTGAAGGAGCAGTAATGCACTACTGGGAGCTAATTTTATAGCCAATGACCAGAGTCATATATATGCAACCACCAATTAGCAGCTTCTGAGCCTACCTAGGTATACTTTTTAATGAAGGATACAAAGAGAATTAAACAAATCAGATAGAAATGCAGTGGAAAGTTTTTAAAAAAAAATTGCATGCTGTATCTGATTTATGAAATAAATAATTTGGATTTCATGTCCGTGAGGTGTTAACAGCGTCTATATGTAGACATTTGCTTCTTTAAAGGGACAGTTTACCCTAATTATTTATCCCCTCTAATTTGTTCATACTGATCACTTTTACTTGGAGTATATTAAATTGTTTACAAATAGCTAATTTACCTTTATATCAGCTTTTGAAATAGCCGATTTTACCCATGTGTGTCCTTACCTATACTAAACGTTTCTAAACTTAAGTATTGCCTATAGAAAAGCTGTGTAAAATGTAGCCTGCATAATAAATTAGATGTAGGGTTACAACCCAGCTGGTATCAATTTCTTATATGTTTTAAACTCTGCAGTTGATATAACAAGTAATTGGAAACAACTTAAGGGAAAAACACTTTTTACAGTTTACTGTCCCTTTAAAGGCAGAATTGTGTGTGTGCAGGCCTATGGGTGCAAGCCCATGCTGTATGGCCTTAAAAGCTGTCTTTGCTTTCAATACATTTTGATAAATGGATCTCATAGTCTCTAAGCAGGGCAGCAGGTGCACGCCTAGGGGGTGGGCAAATGTAGACCTATACTGTCCCTTAATTTCCATGTGCCTTTAGACTGAGAGAAAAAAAAGTCCTTTAAGACTAAAGTACAGGAATGATGTATCTACATACAAGTAACAGAAAACACAGCCAAAGTAGATAATAATAATATAGAAGAATCTGTAAATAAAGTACACCAGTTTCAGATATTATACTTTTCCAACAAACGTTTGAGACCTAAACTATAGGCAAGTGGAACACACAGTTTTCTTTCTCCTGTTAAATCAGATATAATTTGCATCTCTTTGTTTTTTTACCCTTGAGAAAGATGATTTTTCTATACCAGTTAGTAAAATGACAGAAACCTTTTCCTTTAGAACGTGTAAGAATTGATGGGAAGTACATACTTTATAATGTTTTTAATTCATGTATGACCATGAAATAGCATTTTTATTCTATAATCCACCTTAAGGGAACAAAGGGGTAGAGACAGTGACAGAGGTGGGGGCGTGGCTTGGATATGAATACTGCTTCATGAGAGATAGGGATACAGGAGCTGCTAGGGATACAGAATCAGGCTTACCTAGTATCCGCTTGCCAACAGCATCCAGAGCACAGGCTGACTGCGTGCAGCCTATTTCAGTCTTGTAACCTGCAAGTGCGGTGCTGGAATATACACAGTTTGACATCACTGAGCTAAATAAGCTGAAATAAAACTACTCTACTAGTTTTGATTTAAGG
Organism: Bombina bombina; assembly: GCF_027579735.1. Taxonomy (NCBI): domain Eukaryota; kingdom Metazoa; phylum Chordata; class Amphibia; order Anura; family Bombinatoridae; genus Bombina; species Bombina bombina. Next base: position 167,917,380 of record NC_069501.1, read on the forward strand.
TGTCTTTATTTCTGCTGGGGAGTGCAGATCTGAACAAGACTACAAGGAAAGCACTGGAAGAAATAGCAGATTATATACTAAGCAATTTGTGAACCTCCAGTAGGGAAGAAACTTAACAGCTGAGAGGGATATCCAGGCATTTGTGCCAGAAGCTGTGTGATCTGCCCCGTGTCATCTGCCCATCATAAGCTCTGGTCCTTTCAAGAGGAAGCTCACCGGACCTGCACTGAAACCTTCCTAAAATGATGTTAAAGCAGAGTGTGCTTCTCTGTTTATGGGGTATTCTTCTACAAGGTAAAATAAATCATTCTAAGCATGGCTATTGCACAACTTTCTATGCTCATATGTTGTATTGTACATGGTTTTGCATTGTTTTATTATCTGGGTTGCATAGAAAGGGTTAACCCTAGAAGGTAGTTTAGCTCCTTACAGTTTCCCTGTTCTATATGAACTGCAGGAAATGAGAAATAGAAAGCTTGTGCATAAATGTATGGCAGTGACAAGCCAGTGTTTAACTGTGCATCACAGCAATGTATAATGACTAAAGCCAAGGTTCTGATTAACATGAACTGGATCTTGTAAAGTGCAGCAGTAATATGCTGTGCTGGGCAATTTCATTTATTGGAAATACGATCCAATCTTTTTTTTTCAGTTTACCCAAAATGCAAGATGAGATCCCAGCCCATTTGAAAGCTGCTGTTGTGCTAATGCAATTAATTAGTGTTTCTGCTTGTTACTTTTGGCTACTGGGCTAGGCATGGATGCACTACTGGCTCCTGCATATAAACCTATTGAGTAAAGTATGGCGCTGGAAAAATGAGATCAAATCTCTGGATCATATAACACTGCATACTAAGGGAAGATAGCATCCTCCATCTCCAAGCAGCCTGGGGGTGCCAGAGCTTGGTGCCTGGATTAGGGATGCAGGGAAATGTTATTGTGCATGGATGCTTTTAGGGATCAGCCTCATGTCGCAGATAGCATATAACAATCTCTTTCCATGCGATCTCCTGCCCTATGTCTTGTGGGGATTTAACTGGGTTTGGGTTTGTTAAGAGTATTGAAGTGGATGATCTCTGAAGGAATTTATACTGGATCTAATCTCAAGCGTCCTTAGTTGCTTTTTTAACTCATTCGCTGCTGTTAGAGCATTTATTACTGTTATTCCCTCATGGCATGTATGAGGTTAAATCATTGACTTCACATCCACTTAATGTGTCAGACAGCAGTCAGCATGTATAAATACTAATAAATCTTTATTAGTGGCTGGAAACCAGGTAAAGCAAGGAGAGGTACTCATCACTCACATTTATTTCACTCATCATGTTTGCTTCGTGTTTGCCCTATTAAACACATCCATTTTCCCACTGGCTTGATTAATATCATGCTGTTAACCCATTTTCTACAACAGATGCGTGTAAAGCATATGATGTATTGCTAGATTACATGCTAGTGTACCATGCATATATTAGGGATTAATCTCTAATTTTAGCAAATCATTTGAATAACAGTTTTAGAAATGTGTGTGAATACTGACACAGCATACACTCTCAGGATGTATTTAGCTAGCCCAGGCAATGGGTTGTGAAATCTGGGTGACCTTGTGGTACTGACAGTGACCTGATTTTCCCATCCATCACTGCTCTCCTCTTAGCATTAGTAAGTTAACACTTAGGTGATCACATCCTTTTACAGCACTTGCTTATAAAGAAAGCTACATACAGCATTCCTTAACAGAGAAATCCACACAGTACAGCTTGCATTCAGTCTAAGGAAATAAGTAGAAAAAATAATATACTGCAGTATTTTTCTTCAACCATCACAAAGAGGCACTGCAGGGCTTTTTTTTATGCATTTCATAATAAAACAAAAACATAATTTAATTTGAAAAAGGTATTAGATCATCAGAGCTATGCTATATGGTTTGTATCTTATCAATTTTTGTACTCATTTTTTTTTTTTAGTAATATGCAAGATACAGATAAAGTGCATGATTATGCATTTATAATCTATACCATGTTCCAGGTCTTCACTATCTATAACACACACAAAACCTTCTTACTTATAGATCTGAACGTTCAATCAAAAATGTTTTTCAAATCATTTGTATTTGCTGTAACACATTGGACACCAAATACATGGCAATGCTGTGTGTTGCTGCCTTATCTGGCATTCAGAGGGTTAAATTTGCTTTGTTTTCTTCTATTGTATTTAATTATTCACTTTACTCCAAATGGTACAAGTGAACTTGAGCTTAGAAGAGATCTTGGCTGCTGTTCTTCATTTGCAGGTCTGTGGTTAGGCTTCCTCCCTCCCAGCTTACGTTCCAGCTGCTGTGCTGTTAGCACGTTTACATCAGACTACGCCTGGGGTCGCCTTCCCACATTAAGTACATTTCCGTGTCAATTTCCAGTTCAGATCAGCTTTGGGAAAACCACCTTCGAAAAGAGACAGGGTGCAGTCGCGTCACTAGCTAGAAAGATGCAATGTAAAATGAAGTCAGACAGCTAGTCACTTCTGTTAACACTGTTTATATAACAGTGTTTTAGCTGCATTCTTTTTTATAAAACAATAAAATTAACCAAACACCCAATTCAAAGTAGAATGTTTGAAACTGCAATAGTTGCATAACTGGCCTAAGATTGTCAGCCATATAGGCTGCATATGTTTTTGGAAGTTCAGTGATCAAAATGATGACATAATAAATTAAAACTTGAATTCTGAGTCTGATTGTATAAGTCAAGTTTAAATATGATATTTTAAAACTATAGACAAAAGCATCAGAAAATTAAGTATTTTGGTATTAGCTTGAGCTGTGCTATGCTTGAGTATTCAAACTGTCCTTTGTTTTCTTCTGCATTATATTCATTGAGAACAGGAAAACATTCACAGTCTAAAATACAGACTAGATTTTTCTTGTGAAAAAAAATGTAATGTTGGTTTTATAAGTCACTGCATTGAAATGTGGCTGCATCTCTTAGCAAATATTTTGTACCATTAGTTTGAAGTTACTCAATTTGTTTCTTAACAATTTACTTCTTTGCATAGTTAAATAAAAGTTTTGTATATGGATCTGCTTTGATTTGCTTGCGTTTCCATCTTACTGTAATTGGCCTTGAGGTTAATTGCATAGTCATTCTCTTCTGTCACATGATATTTGTAGTAATTTCACCTGTGCTATATGTCAGCATGCTTTCCAATGCACAAGTAGAGACTAAGAATAATTGTGCTGTATATTTCTTATTATAACAGTCTGACTCCAGATTCATACTCATATTTGCAATGTGTTATGCATTGTTTGTATGCTGATTCACAGTGGTAATAGAAACACAGTTCAATGTTATTAATCTACCATATCTTCATCTTTAAGCTAAAATTGTATTTTTTATGTATATATTTTGTATTATGCTGGAACAAATATGTACCTTCACAAATATAGAAAAGGCAAACATTTTCTTCAACCTTATTAAGTATTTTTATAAACATGCTCATTATAATGTTCTTTTTATTGTTACTGATCCTGATTCTATAAGGTAGATTTATCAAGCTGCCGCGGACAGGGGTGCATATACGTGCCCCTGTCCGCCGCAGCTCGTCTCTGGTGGGCTGAATTCCCCTGGCATAATTCAGCATTGCACACGAGCGATATTTTGCGCTTGTGTTCCATTCCGCCCCCACAAATCTCTTGCGAGCAGGAGCTGTCAATCTTAGAGGTGGCGAAGAGGTTAGGAAAGCAGCGGTCTAATGACCGCTGCTTGTTCAATACGGCGAGCAAGTTCTCTTGTGAGAACATGCAGTCGTAGGGGGTCAAAAGGCTTGTGAAGCCTTTGATAAATCGACCCCAAAGTCTGCTCTGTTTGGATTTTGCTGCTTCCAAAGCTTTTCTTTATGTTCTAATAGAACATTCAAATTAGATTTGTTAGAAAAAAACTCAACCTTTTATAAAATATTATTTATCCAGTGTGTATCTCAGTAAGGTAATAAATGTAATGAGACAGATGGAACTATTGTATTGCAAAAATTCGAAGTATGGTCACATTATTTCATTATATGCCCTACATAAATGCACTACTTTAATGACAGATGCTTGTAGATAGCTATGAGAGGCAATCAGGGTCAAGAGGTTGGATTAAATAAAACATTGAAGCTTTAAACAGCTTCTTATCAGTTCAAGGATTACAAATCTAAATTGATCTTCAGTAGTGATCTTGGAGAAGTATGAAGACATTTATTTTTAGATTACTAGTTGTAAACTCAACAGAGCACTACAATGTATCTAGGCTATTGTTTAGACATTGTAATATCAGTGTTATACAGAATAGTCCTAAATATATCATAAACTGTGTGTGAATGGGTTGCATAGTACTAATACAATAAATAAAGACAATCAAAAAACATCTGATATCATGATGTTCCTTTTGGAAACTTTTTTTAATACCCTCTCTTGCATAACAGTGGAAAACCTATGAAAGGAGCTGTTTGCTTCCAAGAATACCTAATGAGACTTTTGAAAAAGTGTAGCATTTCCAATAGAACAGCAATATGCTAAAGTGATGTGACACAAAATGTGGATACAAGTAGTGATGAACCTAGAAAGTGTATATCCCTTGCAACAACAATTAAAATTATGGGGAGGCGAAAAGTGAGTGTAAAATCCTCCACTAAGCACAAAATAAAGAGAAAATAACTCATTGTGTAGTTCATTTACAAAATTATAGACAAGTCAGAAGACTTGCCTATCCCACAGAAAACCTCTGACTACATGGTCTCCAATGCAGCAAAGGATTCTGGGTAAGATATGCAAATTAGGTTCACATTTGTTGCATTTTGCCCAGAAATCAACTTTACCCAGCAGTGGTTCAACCTATCTCAGCTTTTGAGTGGGAAACACCACGAAACAGCTGTCCTGGAATTGGTCTGAATCACTGAACTAACCCTAGCTATGCTTAAAAGCTGTGTATATAAAGCTGATTAAAGTAAAAAAGTGAGTCATTGTGAACCTCATTTGCATATATTACCCAGAATCCTTTGCTGCATTGGAAGCAATGTATTCAGAGGTTTTCTGTGGGAAAAGCAAGACTTCTGACTTGTATATATTTGTAAATGAACTACACAATGAGTTATTTTCGCTCTCTCTCTCTGTATGTATATATATATATATATATATATATATATATATAATGTGTGTGTGTTTTAAAAATACATTTCAAAAGTAAATCATAGTATAAAAGTTACTGAAGTACTCGACTATTTGACCTTCAGCTTAGAGCACCTTCGGCTTAGCACTCAAGACAGAGATAGCCAACATGAGTTTTTCAGCTTGTCTATTATGTGAGGGATTTAGAGCACCCACAGTATCCAATATACAGATGTTAGTGCTCCCTAGACTTTCAAGCGTTAATATATTACTTTCATCTTGTAACATGAGGGGAAAAAAACACTCCATAATTTTACTTGAACAGTGTTGGTTTTTGTGCTAGCTTAGATATGGTAAGGACAAATATTGTATTAATTTCTGGGATATATATAATTAATTGAAGGGCTATTATTGTCGGCATTGGAATGAGCATGAATTTTGAATAGAAGTCTTTTTGCTATATACTTGTATTAGCAAATAAATGCTGGGTGTACATATGCTGCACGTACCCAGCACGCACACATTTAAATATCGTATCTGTAAGAAAGCCAGTAGCGCTTTGTATGATACCCACCAGTACTCTCTCAGCACTCAGGGTTTGAATGTGTGTGCGTTTCACGTACTGCTTCTAAATGTATATATCTGAAACAGAACTTTAACTATAAAACATTATGTGAAAGGGTTTATTGACTATTATGTCCCTTTAAAGTTACACTTCAGAAGGAAAAATAATTGGACTTCAATTCTAAATTTCATTTAAAGGGACATTCCAGTCAAAATTAAAATGCACATAGATGAATTACATCTTTAAATAGAAACCTATTTGCAATATACATGCATTGGGAAAGATGCTTCTAGTAAAAGTTATCACTGTTTTAGTGTTAACATATTTCTCAGCTCGTGCTTGTGAAGCATAACTAGATATTCTCAGTGCACCAGTATTTTAAATACTACAGCTGCTCAGAGACCCAGGGGGGCTTGTATGATGTCAGCAAATAACAAATTGAATCATTACCAGATGATACAATCACCCAAGACTGTCTGAGCAAATGCTGTGTGTAAAATGCTGGTGAACGGAGCATACTTAAATACACTTTTGAAACAGCTATAGCTTTTATTAGAAGCGTTTTTGCTAATCCATGTGTATTACAAATATTCTACTATTCAAAACTAAAATTCATCCTTGTGGATTCCAAGCATCTACAATGTGTAGCTGTGTAGCACATTTTCCTGCAACAAGAATTGGGTTATCTGCTTCATAATTAAAACTGGTTGTCAACTATTCAATAGGTTTAGTAACTTATCTAAAAAAAAATCAGCCAAATACATCTATTAGGTTAAAAATGAAAGGATAATTAGTTTATAGATACACAATGTATACTGGTAACTAATAGGTGGTTAAGAGGATTAAATATTCTGAATACTTAGATGCTCATTCACACTGCTATTTTATAAACATAACAAATACAAATATTGTTTTTATGTTTTCTAACATTTTGACATGTTTACAGACTTACACAGACATGAACTAAAACCTATTCTGGCCCCTATACACATCATTATACAATTCAGTAGGGTGGTTGTTCTGTAGCTGCAATAGTTTGTGACTTTTTATTGTTTCATAGGGATTTACAGTTCTTAAGTTTGTTTTGTCTCCAAAACTATAATAGCCTAGAGCAGGTGTTTATAAGTTGATATGAAAGATTGAAGAGCAAAACATACTTTTTTTTGGGGTTTTTTTTTTGGGGGGGGGGTCAAGGAAGAATTTTATATAGAGATATATGCAACAAACTAAAAAAATATTATGTGACATATGTGCAATAGGGCTCCCAGAAGTGCAAAAAAGAAAATGCTATAATATGTTAAAGCATTTTTTTATTGCGCTGTTGATTGTACAGAACTGTGTGTTTTTTTTTTTTTTGTTTTTTTTTTTATATTTATATTTTTATTGAGGTTGTGCGAGAACAATACAACTTAAATTAAACAACACATCAGTAAAACAAATATAGATGTCACATTTCAATTTAACAATTTCTATATATGTTGAAAGATAAGATTCTCAATATGGAGTATCCTATTAAAAAAAAACAAAAAAAAAAAAAAACTGAAAACTGGAACCTCGTTTTCTTAATTAGCAGTGTGAATGATCATATTTAAACAATGAACTTGAATTAGTTTAGCAATTGACATGGTAAGTATAGACACAAGTGAAAATACAGTTCTACTATGTAGGTAATATGGTAAGATAGATAAATATAGATAGGTAGGTTGCGGCATAGACAAGAGAAGCCGCATGGTTAGACCTCCTGAATTAGGAGGTTCATTATGAGGGTGGGGGGGGGGAGGTGGGAAATTGAATGCGATGGATAGGGTATGTAGCTAAGGAGGCATTTAAATTGTAGAATATCACAGGCAGGGCAGGTAAACCTCAAGTAATGGCTCATAAAACATTTTAGGTGAATATCAAGGCTAGTAACCTGGAGTCTAATGGGAAAGTTCTAACAATACTAGAGGTATATTATGGATTTTAGATCTGTTATTACCTTAGTAGACAATCAGGACCTTTATGGATGTAATTATGAGTATGAAAACGTAATAAACAGCCTGTGCTGATGCATTAAGAGAAGGAGCTAATTAAACGCTGGGCTGATGTCATACTTGGCATATTGAGGCATAGGATCTAAACTTAGAGATTGGGCACTATACATGCAGCTCAGTTAAAATAATGCGGGTAAGGAAATTATAGATAATACTAGTAGTGTAGGTCCAAAAAATAAGAGCGTTACTTATATACATTGAATTACATTACGGTGTAAAACTATGTCTAAAACTATGGAGCTATGTATTTATAAAATATGATTATCCCGCTGCCCCGGCCGCTGGCAGCAAGATGTCGTGTTTAGAAATCACAGTTAAACTCCAAATATATGCAGGAAGTATAATAAGCTATAGACATATAAGTGTTATAAGATGAAGTGCTTAAATGCTATTTATATAACAATGGGTATAAATAATCAGAGAGGGACCTGTAAGTGTAAAGTAGTATCTATACATGATAACTAGAGAGGTGATGGTCTGGCCCCATTCAAATATACATCTATCACATAATACAGTAGACCACAAGTAGCTGGCTTTATAGCACATTAGACAACACCTGAGTAATGTATTCAACTTGTAGTGAGCTGCTACCTTGCAATGAGGTAATTCAACTTTGAAGGGCATAGCTGGATTAGAAGCCTATAAATGGACTGGTATAACAGTGAGCTCAACTTCTGTTATGGGTAGGTGATTTCTCTATAGTATATGATATCTAGTAACAAAGAAATAGAGTGGCGTATAGCATGTAAGGTGCAGCTTTAAATAAAATGGCATCAGCATAAATATAATTATCACACCTCATTGGTAAGATGGCTCTAGAAATAACCTATGGGGGATTTCAGAGCATATTGTAGAGTAAGGGTTAACAAATTACATATAGGCATAAAGATATAATCACTTAAAATAGTGAAGAGAAGATGGGTAATAAACAGTTCCATAGCAATGTTCTTTACATTTACCCCACACTAGTGGTTAATGATATGTAACAGTCTCATAGCCTGTGAGGGATTTCTAACTGTAGAGCCTCAGGGGCAGCATAACACCAGTAGCAAAAGTGAATCACAGGGAGTTACAAACAATGACAGTGTATATTCAACATGACAGGGAAGCGTCTTGCTTTTAAATAACTTAGGGAATATCTTTGGAACAAACAGCCCTCCGCTTTTCTGAGTAACTGCAAAGTAACTGTTCATCATACTCAAGTCTAATGCCCTTCATGTAATGATAGGGGAGTCAAGATGGCAGTATTTAGACGAATAGAATACTCAGAGTCTCGTTATAAATGTTACAGCTGAAAGTATATGCTGTGTCCCTAGCTGTAGTATCATAAGTGTTAGTAAGAAAGTCATTCCACTCCAAAATCGGTACTGGAGTTACTCGCACAATATACATTAATTATGTCTATCCAATTCCCCTTTTAGTGGCTAGGATTACATACAAACCTATGTGCACTGCCATGGTAACAATCTGTAGGGCCGTTTTGCAAGGGAGCTCTCTTCTAAAGGCACAGATCTCCTCACACCCAGTACCACACTCTCCTCTGCGTTACATACTTGGGAAGCTCTGACGGTCAGGACCAAAGCAGCTGGTAAGGTCTTCTTTAATGTGAATACCGTAGCTTCTTGGGTCAGCAAACGCGCTGACCAATTTGTAGCAGGGATTCCGTCATATGGCACTATCTGTGGATGGCGGCTCTCCACGCTCCTTCTTGCACCTCCATCTAGAATCTCAGCCTTCCGTTCTGTGGAGTCCACAGCAGTGGGATCCCTTGCCAGTTGAGGTTTACCCGGAGTGAGTAGCAAGCGCCGGGGTCCTAGGGCGCTCCCACCCCCCCCTGCATTCAGAGCGAATTCAGGTTGAACGGGTTGTTCGCCATTATAGGCGTCGCCATGTCTGAGTCCTGCATATAATGCTGCCTCAAGGGCGGCATGGTGATCCTCAAGTAGGTAGTAAAGATCCTCTAGGAAACTCATGAGCTCCATACTGGGTGCCATCAGTAATTGTTAGGCAGGCGTTTGAGATAATATATCAAATTAAGAGCAGGACCCTAGCGGAGGAGCCTAGAGTTAATAAACGGGCCTCAGCTATAGATGCCATATCGGGGAAAGAGTGCGAGCAGCAATCTCAAAAAACCTTCTCAAGAAGCGTCCCGGATTACAGTCCCAAAGCTTGTAGATATATAGTTAGATCAGCTCTGATGTGGATACAGGCATTCAGATACTGGCCAAAGATTTTCCGTGCAAACTGAACAGGGTCACGTCTAGGAGGGCCGCATGGGCCCAAGCAAACAACATCGTTGTATAGTAATCCCAAAGATTATTTGATCCATGAGAGTGAAGTTAAGGGTTCTGCCGACCTCTCCCATAGTCATGCTTGTTATAAGGATCTTTTAAAGAAGGTTGTATAGCATTTTAGTTACTTGATATATTGAATATAGCAGGAGCCCTGAGTAGATGTGACTGCTTGCCTTGAGTGTTGGCTCCGCCCCCCAGAACTGTGTGTTTAACCCCTGCAAATGAATTAAACACACAGTTAAAGTCAGCTGCATAGCACAAAAACACAAGTGGGGGCAACTTGAACAAATCTGCTGAGCATGTGATAAGAGTCAACTGTAGCCACCAATCAGCAGCTAACCTCCAGTAGTGTAGAATATGTACATATTCTTTTCAACCAAGAATACTAAGAGAACAAAATAAATTTGATAACAGAAGTGAATTTAAAAGTGTCTTAAAATATCAAGATCTATCTAAATTATGCTACATTACTTTTTGACTTTCCTATCCCTTTAACAGATACATTTTTTATATGTTGGTACTAAACATATTACTGAATAAAAAGGATATTCATCACTAGATATAAATATTGCAAGTACACATTAGCTATATGTTTTATTTATTTCCCCTCTACACAGTAATTACAGCAATTTGGAAAGTATTTCAAAACAGCCTGGACTGTTTGATGCTTCCTGTTCAAATCTAAGTTTCCTTTTCCCTTCCCGTCATGAGATGTGTATGCCTGAGCCCTCAATAGTAATGCATTATTGTTATGCGCAGGCATTGCTCATTTGCCTATGCACCACAAATTTAGATAAGGAAATGGAACAAATGCATATTTGTGCGCACACTTTGTATCCCTCAACGAGCACTATGGTACATCTAGAGCACATCCCTGCCCCACTGGGCGGCACAAGTAAGATAACCCTAAAAATTGTGTTACTTTGCTTGGCATGTGTGTTTTACATACTTATTAGGTCATTAAATATTCTTTTTTTTATCTTGGGCAACTTCCAATAGTTTAATGTCCCTTTAAGCAGTTATTTGTGTTACTTCAAGGATGTTTTAGTGTCTTTTGTATATGAGATGCCCTAGGCAGTCGGAAGTAGAACAAGCTAGTATGCTGTGAGCCTTTCCTTGTAGAACAGGATCATTGAGTTAATTTTTACATGGAGGGCCGATCACTATAAATGGGATTGGCTGGTGGCCAAATTACATTATAGTCACATTTATTGTGCTAAAGATTACACCTCAAAATAAAATTTGGTTTTAGTGAAATTTTTTTATGAAAATTTAAACTGGATATTGGTTCATTTACAATATTTGTTACAAAGACACATGCTTAGTTACCTAATGAGAATAACAAATAACAGATTAGCTATCATTTGCTCAGTACTGCTTATGGCCACACAAAAACCCTTGGAGGGACCAATGTGGTCTAGGGGCTACCTATGTTGTGTCCCTGCTCTACATAAATGTACCTAGAAATGTCCTTACCTTCAACTTAAAAAGTGTTGATCCTCAATATTCTAACTGGCTCCTAAGATTTATACCAGTTTGTCAACCCTTGTGCTAGATAAAGTTACACTTGTATTGCAAAAAGACCACTGCTTAAAATTAGCAGCAGCCAATTTTTTTATACTGACTCCAACATGTGCCCCAGTTAATTGTGTAAACAGGTTATGAATAATAAAGCTCCTTTATGTTTTGATTAGAGAAGTGCATTTAGCAGTTTTACTAGCTGCTGAATGTGGAAAAAGCCTGGCGCTCGTTCAACATTCTAAGATCTGTGTAAATTTAGAACTTAGTGAGATGCTCTTTCACAAGAAGAAATCCATCACTGAAAATAGCCAAATGTTGCGAGTGGCCACCTTCTCCTACATTCAGCAGCTAACGAAACTGATGAATGCACATCCCTACTTTTTATTAAGGAAGCCGTAATAAGATAACCAATTGATGACTTATTTTTCAGCTGCGTTAAACAACAACCCTTACGACTTTAATTTGTTTTAGAAGACAATTTGCCTGATTTTATTTTGTAGTCTCTTCCAATTAAGTTGTCAGTATAATGAAAATAAGGTAGATCACTCTACTGGAATAAATCCATTGCTGATCTCAACACAAGGAAATCCTGCTAGTGTTATCTGTTCAGCCTTCCTATTATTTGCGCGGTGTTAAATTGTTTGTCTACTAAGATTTGCATTTTAATCATTTAACTTAAGTCGTTTTGAGATTGCAATAAATTTAGTTAGCACAGCATAACTACATTGAAAAGAAAGAGCAATACCATGCTAATTCATCAGTTAAGCAATATAATGTTTGTTCACCTAAACATAGTAAATAATATTTACAACAACATTTCCAAAGCTTTGTTTAGTGAAAATATTAAAATACACCTCTTATGTATGAAAAGAAGTAAAACTGGACTATACAAGACTTCAGAGTGGCTGCAGTCTCCTGCTGTATTATAATGTAAATGGCTTTTGAAATACTTAATATGCTCTGTAAAAACCTCAGCATTGTGCTGTATGTCATAATGATTTGAAATAATAAGCCCTTGAAAATGTATTTTGAGACTAAACCTTAGAAACAAAGAAGAACACTGAGCTTTTATTAAAATGAACAAGCAACATCCAGGTAAATTAAAGCAGAAGTCCAAGATAAGAGCTTTGTTAGATCCATTTTAAAAGACCCGTCTTTCAAAATATCAAAGTATTCACATTGCTGAATGACTGGCCACCAGTATATTATTTTTAACCTACTTCATGTTTTCATTAGAGTTTTTTTAATCAATGGCAAAGAGGGCCAGTAAAATTGCAAACACTCTTTAGGATACTGCTATTCAAAAACTTCTCATGGGAATTTTCTAGGTCTATGAGAATATATCTGCTGGTCTCGAGTATGAATAGAGGTGAAGAGTTGGGGACAGATACTTGGATATGGAATGTTAAAAGAAAAGAGGGGAATAAGGAATGAGACTTGAAGCATGTCCCAGTAAATATTTATTTACAAATATGACATAACCCTTATTGATTGGTACATGTCAAATGTGCTATAGAACCAGTCTTCTCTTCCAACAATGATCTGATCTTTAATGTAGCTAGTGGTCTCTTAAGTCTAAAAATTATTGATAATCAGTAGTCTAGTTGAACCAATAATGCGCCCAAACAAATGTCTACATGAAGCTGCATGGTGAAGGTATATATTGGTCCTATATCCAACTTCTAAGTCTTCTATCATCATGAAAGGTTTTCAAGATGAAATGAAAATATTTAAATACTTTATTTGAGTTTACATTTTTGCAGATCTTCAAACATATTCTAGTTGGCATCCATGACTAAAAATCAGGTGCCAGACTAATGATTTGTGTGCAGTTTCATGGCAGCCCTGGTATGGAGTTATATTGGGTTAAAGGAAGGGTCTGGGTTTGCTATGAGCTGATGGCAGGTTAAAGCATGGCTGAGTGGAATACATTTTTTCTGTGTGAAAATGGGACATTTATCAGTTAACCTTTGATAGAGATATTGGGGCAGAGCTACAAAAAGGTCACTGCCCTGCATAATGCAGGACAGTTGGGAGATCTGCATGGATCTCTAAAGTCACAGTGGAATTGATTCAATTAAAAATACAGGGTGCGTTTACTTGTTTATCATTCTACAGTGCTGGCAATCATCTCTAAGAGTTCCAAGACAACAAACAGCTGTAAAACTCCCAGTCATTTATGTAAAAAAGAATATTTATACATTTAACCTGGTAATTCAATGAGCTTTAAGTCTGAAAGTGAACACACAGCATTGCATAGCATGATTTCACATCATCTTGTTTTCCAAAATCAAATTAAGGTATCTGATGCATAATCAGAGTTCCCGTTAAACAACAGAATCTATGAAATGCTAAAAAAGCATGCATTGTTTAATCCTCTGTTTATAATTCTTTGCAGCAGGAGGCTAATGTAACTCATATACACAGCAGCAACGCACTTCATTTGGGCAATTGCTGTGTGGAGGCCTGACCAAAGGACGGACTTCTTTTATTATTTTATAGATTAAATTTCATTCTCAGAGCACCGATTTTAGATAAAAAAAAATGTGCAGACAGCCTTTTAGCATGACATTTCGTGCAGCTGTAGGCTAAGTGGAAAGTGAGTCTATCATAGACTGTTGCTTAATTAGAATTATATTCAGTATTCTTTGCTTGGAGGCAATTTTCATCATGCTTTTAACACAGAGCGAAATGTGCGAAGCTGCACAGTAATGAAGTTTTTATCACCCATAGGGCCCCACATTGTGAAACAATTCTTTGCAGCACTTCATCAGTAAATATAGTTAAATATTATAAGCTTTAAGGGAAGAGTTCATGTATGGGGTAGGTGTTTGATTTGAGAATTTCTCAGGCGCTCTACTCATTAACAGTTTGAAAACATCTGTTTAACTGGCTGTTGGTATCATTTTGATTCTTTAAATCAACAATATAAATACATACTTTTTATTTCTTTGGTAAAACCTCAACTTAATTATGGATTTACGTTTTGGGGACCAGGTGTTAAAAAGGACACTGCAGCACTAAGAGGGGTTCAGAGAAAAGGGACAAAATTAATAAGGGCAGCAGAGGCTTTGGTTTGCGAAATTCAGTCAGTTTACTTTAGAACACATACAAAAACTAAATTACAAACCAATCAAACTGTGGAACTCTTTGCCAGGGGAGTTAGTAACCAACAATACAGTAGATAAATTTAGGCCTCGTATGTATTTTAGTCTAAAAACAGAATTTAATGTTATGATTTTTTTGTATTACATGGGTAGGTATGTTTAAAGCTATCAATGTCAGTTCTATTAGCATGTTTAAAAAAAAAAAAAAAAAAAACAAGGCTAAAATAGTATCTATAAAAGTTGAACTTGATGGACTTCCATATGCTTTGAATACTGTGTGCTATGTTACTATGTAAGAATAGCAAGGTCAGTTTTCCTTAGAAATTTTGTGACGTAGTCTGCATACCTAACTAGGATTTAATGAGATGTGAAAATATCTTCATCACAAAATGGATAACCACAGCTAACAAAATGAAACAAGTATGTTAAGGACTTGGGGGCATATTTATCAAGCTCAGTACGGAACTTAATGTCCCGTGTTTCTAAAGACCGCCTGCTCTGAGGAAATCAATCTGCAGGGGGCAGCATTGCACCGTATGCTGTTGGCATTTATGGATGTACATCGGATATGATCCGCTATATCGGGTCATGTGCGCTCGCACAATCATATATATGCCCCTAAGCCGTGACTATGGACGGGGGTAGTGTGGGCATTAAGGAGTTAACAGCACTCAGCCTCTGGTTCCCTTACACCTTTGACTTCAAATCCTGCCTACACCACCCCAGTTTTTCTACGCTGCCACCACCCCAGGCTTTAAAAAATTGTGACTAGGGGAACACAAATTACACTCTAGTAATATTCAAAATAAAATACTGTATACGTACCAATAACCCATACAATTAACTGTTTGGTAACAAGATTACAACCATGTCTCTACAGAGGGTATGAATTCAGATACTAGAGCCCAAAGACAGAATTAGGTTATTAATATTTTATAACAAAATACAAATAATTGTTACACAGTGCCAAACTAAAAAAACAGATGACATACAAAAACAAAGTAAATGTAAAAATAAAATTCTTTAAAAATAAATTGGGATGTACACAAACCTACTCTTTCACAAATATCTCTGATAATAAAAAACCCCACCATTATACCTAACACTAATCTACATGCCCCATAAAATAAAAAATAAAATAAAAATTTTAATAGCCCTCAAAGGGCCTTTTGTAGGGCATTGCCCTAAAGTGATTTCAGCACCTTTACATTTAAAAAACAATTTACAAAACCGCCACTACAAGTAAGCCCACACCCCAAAATTAACTTAGGGGGTTTAGTCTAGAGGGGGTTTAGTTTAGCGGTAGGGTAGGTGTTAGTGTAGTTCTAATTTGCGTTGAGAGGTAGCGGTTTAGGATTTAATCTCCTAACCACCCCTTTACCTGTATGGGGGTTGATTAGATGATTATTAATAGTTAGTATTTAGTAGGCCTTAATCTCCTAACTACCCCCATAACTGTATGGGGGTTGATTAGGGGATTATTAATGGTTACAGTTTATTAGGCCTTAAAGGGACATTATGCACTCATTGTTTCTTTGCATAAGTGTTTTGTAGATGATCTATTTATATAGCCCATTAAGTTGTTTTTTCTTACAAAAATGTATAGTTTTGCTTATTTTTAAATAACATTGCTCTGATTTTCAGACTCCTAACCAAGCCCCAAAGTTTTATGAGAATACTGTCAGATACCTACTCCAGCTTTCTCCTGTTTGTGTAAAGGGTCTTTTCATATGCAAAAGAAGCGGGAGGGGAGAGTTTCTTATTTCCCACTTGCAGTGGACTTTCCAGCTACCTTTTCAACAGAGCTAAACTGAGAGCTTCTAAGTAAGTTTTTAAACAGTTTTATACAGTCTCTGTGCATCTTATTCTTTATAGTAGTGTCTATTACATGCAGTTATATGAAAATGAGTGTATACTGTCCTTTAATCTTCTAAACACCCCCCATTCCTGTATGGGGGTTGATTAGGTGATTAGGTTAGGACAGTTTATGGATTAATAGTGCATTTATCTACGTTTTTGTAAATATTATGCATTCTTATGTATAATGCACATTCTACTGTATATAAATAATATATTATATGTATCTATTTTTTATTGTTTTTTATTGTAAACCTAAATATATATTTTAAAATGTTTATTTATGTTACAAAAGGAATTAGTATTACAATTGTTTAGTTACATAACAGGCATGCAGTTATGTAATACTATAATTATAATGCAACTGTCTATTATAACATAAATATCTATTTTAAATATATAATTATATTTCAAATAATAAACACATCAAGCAAGAATATCTACATTTTAATATATATATATTACATAATTTAGTCTAGCCTTGTATTAATATTAAATATTTAAACTGTTATGCATGTATATTACATAATGCTTTAAGTCAGGGGTATCAAGCTCATTGTATCTAGGGGCCACTTACCAAGTGTTCTTCTCCCATGAGGGTCACTTGAACAGAGTGAGTGCTCTGGATTTGGATATGCTAGAAACTGGAAGTGACATTTACCCAAGTTGTAGTACATGGTAGGAGCTGTAATCCACAATATACAAACAGTGTATATTTATCTTGTGAGTGCCAAGTGAAGTGATCATTCTGGAACTGAATAAAAAGTGACATTTATCAAAGCAGTGCATAATGGGATTTTACAATGGACAATTAATGCTTATCTTTATATTTATCTTGTGAGTGTCTAGAAAATCAGCTTGTTACCCCTCTTAGAACCCTAAAAAATGGATGGGGCCAAATGAATAATGTACCTAATAAACATTTATGAAAGTGCGAGCAGACATGATCCGCTTTAGAGGATCATGTCCGCCGCACATCGATAAATGCCGACAGCATACACTGTCAGCATTTATCATTGCACAAGCAGTTCTGGTGAACTGCTTGTGCAATGCCGCCCGCCGGAAGATTATCAGCCGCTAGCAGGGGGTGTCAATCAACCCGATCATATTCGATCTGGCTGATTGCTGTCTGCCGACCTCAGAGGTGGCGGAGGAGTTAAAGGGCCACTAAACCCATAATCTTTCTTTCATGATTCAGATAGAGAATAGAAAAAGCAATGCACATGGTGAGCCAATCACACGAGGCTTCTATGTGCAGCAACCAATCAGCAGCTACTGAGCATATCTAGATATGCTTTTCAGCAAAGAATATCAAGAGAATAAAACAAATTAGATAACATAAGTAAATTAGAAAGATGTTTAAAATTGCATTCTCTTTCTAAATCATGAAAGAAAAAATGTGGGTGTCATTTCTCTTTAAGGAGCAGCAGGAAAACAGCTTCATTAGGGGCCATTCGGGGTCTGATAAATCGGCCCCTTAGAATGCTCTAAGACTGGCATCTAGTGGTCTTCAGTAGTGATGTTGAATTTTAAAAAAATGTTTCTAAATAGAAACTTATTTAGCAAAATATTCAAGTGTGTTAGCACTTAAACATCCCTTTTTATATACAGTATCTTTCTTTTTTGTTTCATCCTGTAGTAAACTACCTATGCTTTAAAGCTATAAAATGCAAGGAACCGAGTAAATTTGTGATGTACAAATATGGATCATACTTAAACAATTAGTCTTTTTAGTTCCTTACTGACCTTAGGTAAATAATTAGTCGTTGGGTGCAACAGAGCAATAAGTGGTTTCCTTGAGGTTAAGTTGAAATGAGAAAATATTATATTATTAAATAATATAGTTCCTTTGATGCATGTACGGAATATGGCTTTCTCTTTGTTGAGCTATATTTAGTTTTAATGTAATAGTTCTGTGGTTTTTACTAATTGTAGCTGCTTGTGGTGGTACATAGATGTAATATGTTATTGCTCTCCAGCAAACAATATCTGTTACTTTTATAACTATAGAAATTCTGTATATTCTAATCTGTAGTAATGCTGATAGTGGTGACAGAATTGTAAAAGAATTCTTTTTAAAATTGTCCAGTATTTAACAAAATATTCTATTGCTAAAATTGAATAGCCCAATTCTCTAAAATTTGACGGCATAAAGTGAAACACTATGTTGAAACTTAACGGACTTCAATCAGTTCTTTAAAAGAGGGCTGAGGCCCCTAGGCGAGTGGCAAGTTGCCTTCCATAAGAAGTAATGAAGCTCTTTGGAATGGAAAATCTTGTAAGGGGGAGCCAGTGTAACAGGGAGCACCAGGTACCTATAGCAACATTTTTATTTTCAAAACAAATAGCACATACAAATCAAATCTCACTGTTTACAGATTCCCTAAATGTCCATTTGCTTTTAGATTTGCATACCTGTCTTTTACTACTAGTACATTCAGTACATTGCATATTTTGAAGCTAGAGATCTTCATTAATTTTTATGGGATGTAGTTTGCCACTTTTTTTTTCTATGCTAAATAACCCATTTTTCTTTTTATGTGGGATTCCTAGGAGCCAATTGTACACAATCAAGCATCTTCTGTTAGTTTCAGCTTATACAGCTTTTGCAAAACCTTTTCTCACCCAAAATATTTTATCATATTTTTGACAGCTGCTCTTATAAGTGCATAATAGAACATTTTGAATAGTATGCCTCTTTAAACCTTAAGCCATACAATATATATGGGTCGATTTATCACGCTCCGTATGGACCTTGATGTCCCTGTTTCCGGGTGAGCCTTAAGGTTCGCCGGAAACAGAAGTTATGAAGCAGCGGTCTAAAGATCGCTGCTCCATAACTTGTCCATCTGCTCTAAGACCGCGGACAGAAGTCAACCCGATCGAATATGATCGGGTTGATTGACACCCCCTGCTAGCGGCTGATTGGCCGCAAATCTGCAGGGGGTAGCATTGCACCAGCAGTTCACAAGAACTGCTGGTGCAATGATAAATGCTGATTGCGTATGCTGTTGGCATTTATCGATGTGCAGCGGACATGATACACTACATCATATCATGTCCGCTCACACTATGATAAATCTATGACCTGCAGTCATAGAGGGCAAATCGAGCCCAATATGGCATCCTGCACACTCCTCCTTTTAGGGAATGGGAAATTTAACTGGGTGGGCATGTCTACCATCATATGCAGTCCCCCATGGTCCAATCCTTGAAATCACATGATCACATAGACAATAGCATGATTTATTTTCTTTTTTTCTAGCAAGTGTTTATATAGGAACGTTCTGATGTTAAACAATTGCCTCAAGCATTAAGGGGTTAATAAAGGAACTTTCTATTAAATAATGGAGGGTTCAGGTTTGAAGTATATTGTTTCAATATAGTTTTGGCATGCAAATTATGATAAAAAAGTAGCATTTAACTTTTTTAACTCTGAGAAAGGCAGCTTGTTCACTTAAGTTATGCAACCTTGGAGCAGAAAGAGTCATTGAATAATACGTAGCCACCATGTGTAGTCATGGCTGTTAGGTGTTTGCACATTGTATTTCAGCCCATTACAGGCTGCATACACATTAAGATTGCAACCTGGAGCTATACATAGGGTTGCTGGCTGTCAGTATTTAACCTTACAATCAGTTGTAATTGGCTGTTTAGTAAATTTAAACCAAAATGATGTTTAGAAACAAAAAACTATGATCTAATCAATATAACCTCACAATACACAGATAGAGAAAATCTCCCCAGTATAAGAAGGGAAATGCTAAGTGTTGAAAATATCAAGTTTACACTAAATAAAAAGAATAAAGGAAAGCACTTTTATAGCAGATTTTTAATTACTATCCCAAAAATATATGAAAACCCAGAGTAGGAGAAGTAAAGAACAACATAATATAAGATTTGATCAAGATCACGCTACAACTTCATCCATCATCAACTTGTCATCCAGTACTTTTGTAAAGGACAGCTGACAACCCCAATGTATACAGCATATTGTTCACTAGAATATCCCCATATGCATTATCAAACAGCAGGTGTTTTACTAATGCTGGATTCCAAATCCCAGCATCATTTTCCTTTGGGTACCATGAGGCTCAGGCAGAATACGGGAGGTTGGTCTGAGAGTTTAGACTAGACTAATTGGGGTGGAGTTAGGCAGTAGCATGAACATAGATTGGATAGCCCAGGTATGGAGATGTGTATATTGAGAGTAAGGTTTGAGTCTTCTTGGGTTTTGGTATGTGTTCATGAGCATGTTTTGGGTGTTCCTCCTATATATAGTTTACTCAGTGGCGTCACTAGGGTTGGTGTCACCCGGTGCAGTAAGTCATGGTGTCACCCCCGCACCAGAAAGCAGACACACACAAAAACACAGGCAAACACACATGCAAACACTCAGACACACTTAAAAACATACTCAGATGCACACACAAACACTCGGAAACACACTCAGACACAAACACAAAAACACACACACAAAAACACTGAGACACACAAACTCAGACACACACATACAAAATATGTAAACTGCACTGCATTAAATATAAAGCTCATGCCTAGAGCTGCTCCCTGGCTCAGCAGAGCATCAAATGAAAGATAAACAGAGCACTCTAAAATAAATCACTGAAGAAAATGTTTAGGCACGCAAACTATGAAAATTCTGCTCTCTGACTCTGTTCCAAGTCTGTCAGTGCACAGCCCTGGGCCGCATGTCACTGAGCAGTGAGCACAGATAGGCAAGCAGGTTTAGGCTAGCAACGCAACTTTGCAAGCCCCACGGCACACCCACAACATTCATAGTGAAATTGGGCAGGGGAGGAGCAAAGTACAAACAAGCAAAAGCAGCCGGGAAAACTATTTGTTGAAATTGCAGCACTGGCTCAAGGGGCAAAAAAATTGTGTGTCTACAACTTCCCCAGTCCCACTAATGTTCACAAATGCCAGCCTCTAATAAAATAATCTATGCACCTCAACATTGTATTTCTTTGAATTTCAATCAAATTTAAAAAAAAAAAAAAAAAAATTTTTGGTGTCACCCCCTGGAGGGTGTCACCCAGTTGCGGCCTGCACCCCCCTAGTGACGCCACTGAGTTTACTGGGACTGGGAGATAAATGCTGTAGGAAGGAATTTTTGGGACACACTTCCCAACCTGTATTGATCCTGAAAAGTGTTGGATGGTTGGGAGCTCTAAAACTACCCTGTTCAGTATTAAGGGAGTGATATTATTTAGCTTGAGAGCAGTGTGATTATTACATTTGCAATTTAACCAACTCAGCCATTGTTATGCTCTTAATTCAACACAGGAGCAAATATGTTGATCTTGATTGATGCATATGGACCTTACTTGAATTTTCATTGTTAATCAAGATTTTGCACAGATTACATGGACCAATTAGAGGCTGTATATGCTCCTAGATCTACGCATTTGATTTCCCTTAGCCCATTTTATGCTCAGGACAATGCAAACATTTTGAGATATAAGGCTATCAAATTAATGAGTGTTGTTTCACTATTCTTTGTATGGCATAATTTAATGTCTAGTTTTGTGTTTTATTTAATTTTTTTTATTTTCTACTTTATGAAAGAGAATGTTTGCAATTTGTGGTGAATTAAAATTCACCACCTTTTAAAAGTAAAAGTAAGGCACATTGTTGTTGGACAGTATAGCTTATTAGCATGAATATTCCGTCTGGCAAGCTGATTGTGTGCATGATATATTGATTTGGGCATTTTAGTTATTTAAACCTTGATGATGTGATTATGTTGGTTTTAAAATTTGAACAAGTGCAACTTTATTAAGCATATGTCAATGTTTGTATTTGCTGCTGTGACATTATAATGAAATGCTTAAAGGGATAGTCTACACTAAAATTGTTATTGCTTAAAAAGATAGATAATGCCTTTGCTACATATTCCCCAATCTTTGCACAACCAACATTGATATATTATTATACTTCATAGCATTTAAACCTCTATATTTCTGACTATTTCTAAGCTACTACAGACAGCCTCTTATTACATGCTTTTTTATATTCGCTTTTCACAACAGTAGACTGCTAGTTCATGCGGCCATATAGATAACATTGTGTTCATGCCTGAGGAGTTATTAAAGATTTAGCACAACACAGTACTAAATGCAAGTCAGTAGATAATAAATAAAAAGTCATGTGATCAGGGGGCTGTCAGAAGATGATTAGATACAAGGTAATCACAGAGGTAAAAAGTATATTAATATAACTGTGTTAATTATGCAAAACTGGGGAATGGGTAATAAAGGGAATTAGCTTTAAAACATTAAAATGATATTGTAGATTGTTCCTTTGAAGCAAAAAAAAAAAAAAAAAAAATTGTACACAGTATGAAAGGGTTAATATTATTGTATTTATTCTTGAAAAAAAACTTGAGCAGATATGACCTATGCCATATGTAGCCCCTTTCTGAGAGTGTAAAAGAAGATATTGCTAGAAACAAGTTGTTTATGTGACATTTTATATAAAGTAATTACTGCAGATTCATCAGCAACTGGAAAAACATAATTTATGTAAGAACTTACCTGATAAATTCATTTCTTTCATATTAGCAAGAGTCCATGAGCTAGTGACGTATGGATATACATTCCTACCAGGAGGGGCAAAGTTTCCCAAACCTCAAAATGCCTATAAATACACCCCTCACCACACCCACAAATCAGTTTAACGAATAGCCAAGAAGTGGGGTGATAAGAAAAAAGTGCGAAGCATAAATATAAGGAATTGGAATAATTGTGCTTTATACAAATAAATCATAACCACCACAAAAAAGGGTGGGCCTCATGGACTCTTGCTAATATGAAAGAAATGAATTTATCAGGTAAGTTCTTACATAAATTATGTTTTCTTTCATGTAATTAGCAAGAGTCCATGAGCTAGTGACGTATGGGATAATGACTACCCAAGATGTGGATCTTCCACGCAAGAGTCACTAGAGAGGGAGGGATAAAATAAAGACAGCCAATTCCACTGAAAATAATCCACACCCAAACAAAGTTTAAAACTTATAATGAAAAAAACTGAAAATATAAGCAGAAGAATCAAACTGAAACAGCTGCCTGAAGTACTTTTCTACCAAAAACTGCTTCAGAAGAAGAAAACACATCAAAATGGTAGAATTTAGTAAAAGTATGCAAAGAAGACCAAGTTGCTGCTTTGCAAATCTGATCAACCGAAGCTTCATTCCTAAACGCCCAGGAAGTAGAAACTGACCTAGTAGAATGAGCTGTAATCCTTTGAGGCAGAGTTTTACCCGACTCTACATAAGCATGATGAATTAAAGATTTCAACCAAGATGCCAAAGAAATGGCAGAAGCCTTCTGACCTTTTCTAGAACCGGAAAAGATAACAAATAGACTAGAAGTCTTTCGGAAATTCTTAGTAGCTTCAACATAATATTTCAAAGCTCTAACTACATCCAAAGAATGCAATGATTTCTCCTTAGAATTCTTAGGATTAGGACATAATGAAGGAACCACAATTTCTCTACTAATGTTGTTAGAATTCACAACCTTAGGTAAAAATTTAAAAGAAGTTCGCAACACCACCTTATCCTGATGAAAAATCAGAAAAGGAGACTCACAAGAAAGAGCAGATAATTCAGAAACTCTTCTGGCAGAAGAGATGGCCAAAAGGAACAAAACTTTCCAAGAAAGTAATTTAATGTCCAAAGAATGCATAGGTTCAAACGGAGGAGCTTGAAGAGCCCCCAGAACCAAATTCAAACTCCAAGGAGGAGAAATTGACTTAATGACAGGTTTTATACGAACCAAAGCTTGTACAAAACAATGAATATCAGGAAGATTAGCAATCTTTCTGTGAAAAAGAACAGAAAGAGCAGAGATTTGTCCTTTCAAGGAACTTGCAGACAAACCTTTATCCAAATCATCCTGAAGAAACTGTAAAATTCTCGGAATTCTAAAAGAATGCCAGGAAAAATGATGAGAAAGACACCAAGAAATATAAGTCTTCCAAACTCTATAATATATCTCCCTAGATACGGATTCACGAGCCTGTAACATAGTATTAATCACAGAGTCAGAGAAACCTCTTTGACTAAGAATCAAGCGTTCAATCTCCATACCTTTAAATTTAAGGATTTGAGATCCTGATGGAAAAAAGGACCTTGTGACAGAAGGTCTGGTCTTAACGGAAGAGTCCACGGTTGGCAAGAGGCCATCCGGACAAGATCCGCATACCAAAACCTGTGAGGCCATGCGGGAGCCACCAGCAGAACAAACGAGCATTCCTTCAGAATCTTGGAGATTACTCTTGGAAGAAGAACTAGAGGCGGAAAGATATAGGCAGGATGATACTTCCAAGGAAGTGACAACGCATCCACTGCTTTCGCTTGAGGATCCCTGGATCTGGACAGATACCTGGGAAGTTTCTTGTTTAGATGAGAAGCCATCAGATCTATTTCTGGAAGACCCCACATTTGAACAATCTGAAGAAATACCTCTGGGTGAAGAGACTATTCGCCCGGATGTAACGTTTGGCGACTGAGATAATCCGCTTCCCAATTGTCTATACCTGGGATATGAACCGCAGAAACTAGACAGGAGCTGGATTCCGCCCATACCAGAATTCGAGATACTTCTTTCATAGCCAGAGGACTGTGAGTCCCTCCTTGATGATTGATGTATGCCACAGTTGTGACATTGTCTGTCTGAAAACAAATGAACGATTCTCTCTTTAGAAGAGGCCAAGACTGAAGAGCTCTGAAAATTGCACGGAGTTCCAAAATATTGATCGGTAATCTCACCTCCTGAGATTCCCAAACCCCTTGTGCTGTCAGAGACCCCCACACAGCTCCCCAACCTGTAAGACTTGCATCTGTTGAAATTACAGTCCAGGTCGGAAGAACAAAAGAAGCCCCCTGAACTAAACGATGGTGATCTGTCCACCACGTCAGAGAGTGTCGTACAATCGGTTTTAAATATATTAATTGAGATATCTTTGTGTAATCCCTGCACCACTGGTTCAGCATACAGAGCTGAAGAGGCCGCATGTGAAAACGAGCAAAGGGGATCGCGTCCGATGCAACAGTCATAAGACCTAGAATTTCCATGCATAAGGCTACCGAAGGGAATGATTGTGACTGAAGGTTTCGACACGCTTATATCAATTTTAGACGTCTCTTGTCTGTCAAAGATAGAGTCATGGACACTGAATCTATCTGGAAACCTAAAAAGGTTACCTGTGTCTGAGGAATCAATGAACTTTTTGGTAAATTGATCCTCCAACCATGATGTTGAAGAAACAACACAAGTCGATTCGTATGAGATTCTGCTAAATGTGAAGACTGAGCAAGTACCAAGATATCGTCCAAATAAGGAAATACCACAATACCCTGTTCTCTGATTACAGACAGAAGGGCACCGAGAACCTTCATAAAAATTCTTGGAGCTGTAGCTAGGCCAAACGGCAGAGCCACAAACTGGTAATGCTTGTCTAGGAAAGAGAATCTCAGAAACTGATAGTGATCTGGATGAATCGGAATATGCAGATATGCATCCTGTAAATCTATTGTAGACATATAATGCCCTTGCTGAACAAAAGGCAGGATAGTCCTTACAGTTACCATTTTGAATGTTTGGTATCCTTACATAACGATTCAATATTTTTAGATCCAGAACTGGTCTGAAGGAATTCTCCTTCTTTGGAACAATGAAGAGATTTGAATAAAACCCCAGTCCCTGTTCCAGAACTGGAACTGGCATAATTACTCCAGCCAACTCTAGATCTGAAACACATTTCAGAAATGCTTGAGCCTTCGCTGGGTTTACTGGGACACGGGAAAGAAAAAATCTCTTTGCAGGAGGCCTTATCTTGAAGCCAATTCTGTACCCTTCTGAAATAATGTTCTGAATCCAAAGATTGTGAACGGAATTGATCCAAATTTCTTTGAAAAAACGTAATCTGCCCCCTACCAGCTAAGCTGGAATGAGGGCCGCACCTTCATGTGGACTTAGGAGCTGGCTTTGATTTTCTAAAAGGCTTGGATTTATTCCAGACTGGAGATGGTTTCCAAACTGATACCGCTCCTGAGGATGAAGGATCAGGTTTTTGTTCCTTGTTGTGACAAAAGGAACGAAAACGATTATTAGACCTAAATTTACCTTTAGATTTTTTATCCTGTGGTAAAAAAGTTCCTTTCCCTCCAGTAACAGTTGAGATAATAGAATCCAACTGAGAACCAAACAATTTATTACCCTGGAAAGAAAGGGAAAGCAGAGTAGACTTAGAAGACATATCAGCATTCCAAGTTTTAAGCCATAAAGCTCTTCTAGCTAAAATAGCTAGAGACATATACCTGACATCAACTCTAATGATATCAAAGATGGCATCACAAATAAAATTATTAGCATGTTGAAGAAGAATAATAATGCTATGAGAATTATGATCTGTTACTTGTTGCGCTAAAGCTTCTAACCAAAAAGTTGAAGCTGCAGCAACATCCGCTAAAGATATAGCAGGTCTAAGAAGATTACCTGAACACAAGTAAGCTTTTCTTAGAAAGGATTCAATTTTCCTATCTAAAAGGATCCTTAAAGGAAGTACCATCTGCCGTAGGAATAGTAGTACGCTTAGCAAGAGTAGAGACAGCCCCATCAACCTTAGGGATTTTGTCCCAAAACTCTAATCTGTCAGATGGCACAGGATATAATTGCTTAAAACGTTTAGAAGGAGTAAATGAATTACCCAAATTATTCCATTCCCTGGAAATTACTTCAGAAATAGCACTAGGGACAGGAAAAACTTCTGGAATAACTACAGGAGATTTAAAAACCTTATCTAAACGTTTAGATTTAGTATCAAGAGGACCAGAATCCTCAATTTCTAATGCAATTAGGACTTCTTTAAGTAAAGAACGAATAAATTCCATTTTAAATAAATATGAAGATTTATCAGCATCAACCTCTGAGACAGAATCCTCTGAACCAGAAGAACCATTATCAGAATCAAAATGATGATGTTCATTTAAAAATTCATCTGAAAAATGAGAAGTTTTAAAAGATTTTTTACGTTTACTAGAAGAAGGAATAACAGACATAGCCTTCTTAATGGATTTAGAAACAAAATCTCTTATGTTATCAGGAACACTCTGAGTATTAGATGTTGACGGAACAGCAACAGGTAATGTAACAGTACTAAAGGAAATATTATCTGCATTAACAAGTTTGTCATGACAAACAGTACAAACAACAGCTGGAGGAACAGATACCATAAGTTTACAGCAGATACACTTAGCTTTGGTAGCTCCAGCACCAGGCAGCGATTTTCCAGAAGTATCTTCTGACTCAGCTTCAACGTGGGACATCTTGCAATATGTAATAGAAAAAACAACATATAAAGCAAAATTGATCAAATTCCTTAAATGACAGTTTCAGGAATGGGAAAAATGCCAGTGAACAAGCTTCTAGCAACCAGAAGCAATAAATAATGAGACTTAAATAATGTGGAGACAATAGTGACGCCCATATTTTTTAAGCGCCAAAAATGACGCCCACATTATTTGGCGCCTAAATGCTTTTGGCGCCAAAAATGATGCCACATCCGGAACGCCAACACTTTTGGCGCAAAAGAACGGCAAAAATGACGCAACTTCCAGCGACACGTATGACGCCGGAAACAGAAAAAAAAAATTTTGCGCCAAAAAAGTCTGCGCCAAGAATGACGCAATAAAATGAAGCATTTTCAGCCCCCGCGAGCCTAACAGCCCACAGGGAAAAAGTCAAATTTTAAGGTAAGAAAAAAATTGATTTATTCATATGCATTATCCCAAATATGAAACTGACTGTCTGAAATAAGGAATGTTGAACATCCTGAGTCAAGGCAAATAAATGTTTGAATACATATATTTAGAACTTTATAAAAAAGTGCCCAACCATAGCTTAGAGTGTCACAGAAAATAAGACTTACTTACCCCAGGACACTCATCTACATGTTGTAGAAAGCCAAACCAGTACTGAAACGAAAATCAGCAGAGGTAATGGTATATAAATAAGAGTATATCGTCGATCTGAAAAGGGAGGTAAGAGATGAATCTCTACGACCGATAACAGAGAACCTATGAAATAGACCCCGTAGAAGGAGATCATTGAATTCAAATAGGCAATACTCTCCTCATATCCCTCTGACATTCACTGCATGCTGAGAGGAAAACTGGGCTCCAACCTGCTGCGGAGCGCATATCAACGTAGAATCTAGCACAAACTTACTTCACCACCTCCATAGGAGGCAAAGTTTGTAAAACTGATTTGTGGGTGTGGTGAGGGGTGTATTTATAGGCATTTTGAGGTTTGGGAAACTTTGCCCCTCCTGGTAGGAATGTATATCCATACGTCACTAGCTCATGGACTCTTGCTAATTACATGAAAGAAATGGCAAAACCATTGGCTGAAATAGTAATGAGACATGAAATTAGTGTTTATGTTTGTGCAGGTACAATATCTGTAAAAAAAAAAAAGCCTCTTTTATCCATTGTAAATGAATGGTTGAACTCTTGTCAGTATAACAAATATTACTGTATGCTTGTTTTTATATTGCAGTGATGACAAAGAAAATATATAAAATGCCACAAATATAAAAGCTTCTGTTTTATTTTTATGTCTATATATTACATACACTTGTTAATCTTAAATGATGCTATTGTCATTCAGTAAATTACCACCTGTACTTGACCTAGAGTAAGAGTAAGAAGGTTTTAATGCTGAACCAATACACAATAAATGTGTGTAAAAGGCTGCAAATGGTTTATTTAAAGGGACGGTAAACTTAAATATATTTAACCTCTTAAGGACATATGACGGAATTTTTCCGTCATA
Source organism: Bombina bombina (assembly GCF_027579735.1). Taxonomy (NCBI): domain Eukaryota; kingdom Metazoa; phylum Chordata; class Amphibia; order Anura; family Bombinatoridae; genus Bombina; species Bombina bombina. The sequence goes on from NC_069501.1 coordinate 167,946,754, forward strand.
AAACAATTGAGCAAACTGAAAGCTGTGTCCTTAAAGGGTTAATAGCTAAGTCTATTTATTGTCTAGTCTTTGCCTTTTCTGTTGCATCACAGCTTTGATTTATTTATTGTTTATAATTAGCCACAATGTTGTTCAATGTCACTATCCACATCCCTACCATTGAAATTGACTAATGCCTGCATTGTCTCAAGTCTGCATCTTAAAGGGACACTGAAGCCAATTTTTTTCTTTCGGGATTCAGATAGAGCATGCAATTTTAAGCAACTTTCTAATTTACTCCTATTATCAAATTTTCTTCATTCTCTTAATATCTTTATTTGAAATGCAAGAATGTAAGTTTAGATGCCGGCCCATTTTTGGTGAATAACCTGGGTTATTCTTGCTAATTGGTGGATAAATTCATCCACCAATAAAAAAATGCTGTCCAGAGTTCTGAATCAAAAAAAGAAGCTTGGATGCCTTCTTTTTCAAATAAAGATAGCAAGTGAACGAAGAAAAATTGATAATAGGAGTATATTAGAAAGTTGCTTAAAATTGCATGCTCTATCTGAATAATGAAAGAAAAAATTTGGGTTCAGTGTCCCTTTAAGTCTTATTGTAAAGATGGTTATGCTTGCATGTTACTGCATACACCAGTGTATTTCAATAGAGTGGATGGTGCAGCTTCTTATTGGACACTCATCCTTAAAAAAATGAGGGTCAGTCAGTGTATATTGACAGTATTGCTTACAGGAGTAAGATGTTCCTAATTCAGGGCCAGGCTGTGAGTCGAGCGGTAGTTTGCGCTAATGTTCGAGCATTAAAACTGCAAGAAGTATTTTTTTAAGCTCTAAGATTTGCACTCGTATTACAATTTGAAAGTAAAAAGTTTGCGCTCTCAAACTCACAAATTTGCAGCACCAAATAGACTTTGAGAAGTCGCGAATGCAAAATTGCATTCCCCCATAGACGTCAATGGAGCCGAAAAAGTTGAAAACAGCCTAACACCCACAAGTCGAGCAAACACGTTTGTGGTTATTTAAAAGTGCTAAATGAGAAGATATTGCATGTTTTATAATACAATGTTCTGCACATAGAATAATGTTATATTTATTCTTAAATAGATATTTAAATATAGATCTGATGGATTTTTGCACAAATATATTTATACCGATATAAAGTATATACATGATTATATACATTTATTTATATATATATATATATATATATATATATATATATATATATATATCTGATATATAAATGTATATAATCATATATGAATATCTATTTTTAAATACATAGAACATATTCTGCTATGTGCAGAACATTGGAATGTAAAATATTTACAGTAAATATACAGTATAACACTATATTAAATATGAATATTTCCTAAATATGTTTTTACATGTTTTCATATACTTAACTGCAAAGGACTCAAAAGCACTTATAAAAATATAAATACATATGTACACATATATAGACATTTATATATGTGTATATATGTATTTACAAACATATATACACCTATAAAAACATAAATACATATTTACACACACACATATATATATATAGATAGATAGATAGATAGCGAAAAAGTATTTGATCCAAAGCGAAGTTTGTTTAAAAAGCAAAAAGTCTTTATTCAGATCCACGTATGGTAAAAACACATGGGAATACCAAAGCACATAAAAGATATACACACGAGAGCATAGGCTGACATGTTTCTGCCTGATGCCGTAATCGTAGCTGGAATAATGCAAGCGTGTGAAACATTTAAAGGGATTTCTGTTTAGTGATAGGCCACTTTTGACCAATCAAGAACCTTCATTTTAAGTGCATGAAATTAAACAGTTAACCCGTTAGTCACCAGATTAACCCTTTAAGGACACAGCTTTCAGTTTGCTCAATTGTTTTATGACGGAAAAATTCCGTCATATGTCCTTAAGAGGTTAATATATAATATATACTGCACATAATGTTTACTTAATTGTAAAGTGCTTTTCTAACCAATAATCATTCTTTGTGAATTAACAAATAAACAGATTAAATATATTGGCATAGAAACCTCAGTATAATGTAATATAATGGGGAGCAAGAAAGGGGTGTTTACATTTGAACGAAAATTGTAAAAAGCAATGTCAGATACACACAACATAGTAACGTTCTTATACAATGTATTGCACATATGTTAATATCTTCACTCCAAACATATGTAATGTGTTACATTATATAGGCTGACACTTTAGAAGCTAATTGTCACAAGTTAGATCAAAGAATATTTGGATGACAGGATAAATCATTGCGAGATAATTTATTTTGTGTATATCCAAAATTGAGGGATAGTAGAAAGTATGTATATATAATAATAGTAAATACACATATATATATATATATATATATATATATATATATATATATATATATATATAAATAATGAAACTGGGTTATGAGATTAGGATAGGAAATTGATCAAAGATATTGAGTGAGTGAGGGTTAGGTAAAAAAAAAAAAAAATATATATATATATATATATATATATATATATATATATACATGGATAAACGACCTCAGTGTATATATAAATATGCACACACATGCACATGTGGATCTATGTGTAATTATAGATGGGTGACATATACATTTTACGCAAAGTAAGATCCAAAAATAGATAGACTAAAGATGAACATTGTCTATTTCCAATAATTAATTAGATCGTACTCTGAGTTAAGGCCCTTGGGGACGCGCGTTTGCAATCTAAAGATCCAAAACATTTCACGCTTCCCCAAGGCCCTATCTCTATCACCTCCCCTTGGAGGATGTTTCACCCATTCAATGGCTTGCCATCTTAGAGTATTGTTACTTTTGTTGTGTATGTTTTTAAAATGTTTCACTAATGGAGTAGTTGCTTCCCCGATCTTGATGGAGGATAGATGATTCCTTATCCTCGTATTTACATCTGTAGTGGTGAGACCCACATATTGAAGATTACATTGGGTGCAAGTTAGGAAACAGATGACATAAGAGGATGTACAGTTGAGGCAAGACTCAATTTTAAACTCTTCCCCAGTCACTTCTGAGTGAAAATTGTTGGAGAATGTAGCAAATTCACATGGTCTACATCTAGTCTTGCCACACCTGTACATCCCCCTGTGTCTGAGCCAGGACCCATGTGAGGGAATAGCTGGGCTAGGTAGTTCTGAGGGGGATAGGTAGTTCCCAATGGTCTTGCCCCTTCTATAAGAACAACGCAGACCATTTTCCACACATTTTGTTAATTTGTCATCTGCTGCTAGAAGTGCAAAATGTTTTTTCACAATTTTACATATGCTTCTATATTCTTCACTGTATTCAGTGACAAAAGTAACCTGGTCACTTTGGTTAGATGTAGTTTTCTGTTTATTTTTTGAATGTTGTAATAATGTCTGTCTATCTATTCGGTCTACTTGTGTTTGTGCTCTCTCCAATACATGTTTGGAATAACCTCTTTGTTTTAATCTCTTTCATTTCTGTTCTTTGTTTTATATAGGTTTTTTCTTCAGTACAATTTCTCTTGATCTGAATAAACTGGCCCTTTGCAACAGCAAATGGCACGTGCTTGGGGTGACAGCTCTTGGCATGTAGAATTGTGTTTCTGGTAATGGGTTTTCTGTACAGATCACTGACTATCTGTCCATCACTTCTAGACATTAAAGTGAGATCAAGAAAATTAATGTGGGTTTCATGTTTCTCAAATGTGAATTCAAGTCCCATCAAGTTATTATTTAAACCTTGTACAAACAAATCGACAGATTCGGTTTCTCCCTGCCAAATAAATAGCAGGTCATCAATGTAACGTCTGTAAAAGACGATGTTGTTTTTGTAGGCGTTTCCATCTCCATAGATGTGGGGCAGCTCCCACCAACCCATAAAAAGGTTGGCATAGGAGGGGGCAAATTTTGCCCCCATCGCTGTCCCACATCTCTGGAGATAGAACCTGCCCTCGTATCTGAAGAAATTGTGTGTCAAGAGGAAACCTGCAACCCTTAGTATGAAATCCACAAACTTTATAGAGAAATTAGAATAATTTCTAAGAAAAAATGTAAGAGCCTGTAGGCCTTGCTCATGTGGGATAGACGAGTAGAGGGCAGTGACATCTACTGTGACCCAAACATTATTAGTGTCCCAACGTAATGTTTCAATTAAATTAACCAAATCTTTGGTATCTTTTAGATAACTTTGTAAAGATATGACAAAGGGATTTAGTATGACATCAAGCCATTGGGATAGGTGTTCGAACATGGAACCTATCCCACTCACTATTGGGCGGCCTGTTACATTGGTAAGTGTCTTATGTACCTTTGGAAGGTGGTGGAAGATGGGCACCACTGGGTTTTGGACCAAAAGATAATCGTAAGTAGACTGGTCAAGGTGCCCATCCTCCAACCCATCGTCCAAAAGTGACATCAATTCCCTTTGATATAGATTGGTAGGATCTTGTGTAAGTTGTTCATAATTGTTGGTATTGTGAAGTTGTCTATAAGCTTCTTCAATGTACTTATCTCTACTCATAATGACTACTGACCCCCCCTTATCTGCTGAGCGAATAACAATATCTTGATGTTCACGTAGTTCAAGTAATGCTTGTTTTTCGTATTTACTAAGGTTCTGTCGTCTAGATGAGCCACACTCCCCGACCGGATAGTGTCAGAAAGTCTGGTTAAATCCGCTTCTACTCTATGGTAGAAGGTCTCGAGAATGGGCCCCCTACTCTGGATAGGGTAGAAGTCAGATTCATTTTTGAGACCATTAGAGCTATTGACAGTATCTCTGCCATCATCAGTATTGCCCTGTCTCCTCAGATTCTCCAAAGTAATAACATCACGTTTCCTCAAAATTTAGATTTAAATTTAAATTTAGATGTGGAGTAATATCAAATAAAGCCACATTTTGTGTCATTCTTATAGATCCCTGTTCAATCTCACTAAAATGTTTTTTAAGGGTAATGTTACGGATTAATTTGTTAATATCTAACATAGTATGAAAAAGATTGAAATTGCATGTAGGTGCAAAATTTAAGCCATAACTAAGTACCCTTAATTGTGCCATTGATAGATTGTAGGTAGAGAGGTTGATGACGTTATTTACTGGTGTTTGGTGTTCCTGTTCTCCCTCAGAGAGTATCTCTCCTGTTTCTCTTGTCCTATTCCTGTTTTTTCTGTTGGTTTGTAAAAAACCTGCTCAAAAACTTGTTGGTCTACACTAGTATTGGTGGTAGGTCCAGTATGTGCAGTGTTAGTGTGACTAGTATATTTAGATCCTGAATTTGTGTGTGAGGGGGCTTTTTTAGAGGTCTGCTCTTTTTGTCTTACTATCTGACAATTGGTCAGGATTCTTTTTTTTTAAGTATACCTTTTGTTGTCACAGGTGTATCCTCACTACTGTGTGCACCAATATCTTCCCCTGATTCTACCTCACTATCAGAAGTGCCAGATAATGGTGTGTCCTTGCTAGAGTCCCCTTGTCTGCCACCCCTGCCTCTGTTCCTACTCCTAGATCTCCCCTCCTATTAAATCTCCTATTTTGGTTGTTCTGTTGGTGATTCCAGTTGTAAACTATTTTATTTTCATATTCTGCCGAATCTCTTAGATATTTAGTGTGTTTCAAATTTAATACAAAATTCTTAGACTCTAAAAGAGTATTCCTTAGTATCCCATCAAATTTGGAAAAATCACTGTCATCCCTCCTATTGTTAAGCTCAAGTTGTAGTGTGCCAATCTTGCTTCTAATAGTGTCAAGCTGTTGTGTTTTATAAGAAATAAGCCAATGCATAAGCCTAAAAGAACACTCAGTGAGTATCAGATTCCAAGATTCTACCAGGTCTATTTCTTTAACCTCAAAAGTAGGAAATTTGTTTATCCTTAAACCTCTCGGTATAATCTGCAGCTTTATGTATTTATCAAGTGTCCAAACATCAAACTGAAGTTTGTGTTCTTTTACAAGCAGTTTTTCAATTTCATCAAATAAATCCCCCAAACAGTATGTGGTTATATCGGTTGAAAAGACTCTGTCCATAACCAAACAGTCATTGCTCCTCTCTGTAACTGGTAACAAGGAGTAAAAGTTTAAAATGGTACTCTCCATGAGGTGTAATAGGAAGCTCTACAAAGGCAGTTTGAATTGATGCAGTGCTACCAGGAAGCACTGAAATAACAGTCGCAAAGAAAAAGTGTTCAATAAACTGCACAATAAACAACAGTAAACAACTGTAAACAAGACTCAGCGTGATATGTATCTCCTTCTGTGATATGCGTGAAAGGTCACTTTGTAGTACACATTCATTCAAAAGACATATATACAAACAAGCAGAGGCGGATGTCAATCCCTGGTGTTACTGACACTTGCGGTGCAAAGTGGGACCTCCTAGAGCAGCCCGTGCCCAAATGCAGCAATATTCTGCGCCCACTCACCGCTCTTCTAGTATCTCCAGCGTCTGTACAACCACCATGATCTCCATGATCCCCTGGCTCTCTGCGTGTTCGATTGGGGCGTCCCGTCGTGGTGCTGGGAGGTGTGTCTCCTCACGTGACCTCGTCGCGGCCAATCAAGTTGAATTACTGTTGTAACCAGGCAACAGCATGAGTGAATCCACCAAATCAACAGATAGTGCTGAGTCTGCGAGCTTCCCCTCGCACTTGGAAATCCTGGAGCAAGTTAGATAGCGAAAAAGTTTGTTTAAAAAGCAAAAAGTCTTTATTCAGATCCAGGTATGGTAAAAACACATGGGAGTACCAAAGCACATAAAAGATATACACACAAGAGCATAGGCTGACATGTTTCTGCCTGATGCCGTAGTCGTAGCTGGAATAATGCAAGCGTGTGAAACATTTAAAGGGACATCTGTTTAGTGATAGGCCACTTTTGACCAATCAAGAACCTTCATTTTAAGTGCATGAAATTAAACAGTTAACCCGTTAGTCACCAGATTAATATATAATATATACTGCACATAATGTTTACTTAACTGTAAAGTGCTTTTCTAACCAATAATCATTCTTTGTGAATTAACAAATAAACAGATTAAATATATTGGCATAGAAACCTCAGTATAATGAAATATAATGGGGAGCAAGAAGGGGGTGTTTACATTTGAACGAAAATTGTAAAAAGCAATGTCCGATACACACAACATAGTAACGTTCTTATATATGAAAAGGGAAACATATGTATCAAGTAAGTCATATAGCTCAATCCATCTAAGAGCTTATGCGGAAATTTTCTTTTAATACAATGTATTGCACATATGTTAATATCTTCACTCCAAACATATGTAATGTGTTACATTATATAGGCTGACACTTTAGAAGCTAATTGTCACAAGTTAGATCAAGGAATATTTGGATGACAGGATAAATCATTGCGAGATAATTTATTTTGTGTATATCCAAAATTGAGGGATAGTAGAAAGTATATATATATATGTGTGTGTGTGTATAATAAATACACACACATAGATATATATAATGAAACTGGGTTATGAGATTTGGATAGGAAATTGATCAAAGATATTGAATGAGTGAGGGTTAGGTAAAAAATATATATATATTATATATATATATATATATATATACATGGATAAACGAACTCAGTGTATATATAAATATGCACACACATGCACATGTGGATCTATGTGTAATTATAGATGGGTAAGATATAAATTTTACGCAAAGTAAGATCCAAAAATAGATAGACTAAAGATGAACATTGTCTATTTCCAATAATTAATTAGATCATACTCTGAGTTAAGGCCCATGGGGACGCGCGTTTGCAATCTAAAGATCCAAAACATTTCACGCTTCCCCAAGGCCCTATCTCTATCACCTCCCCTTTTTACCATACGTGGATCTGAATAAAGACTTTTTGCTTTTTAAACAAACTTCGCCTTGGATCAAAAACTTTTTCGCTATCTAACTTGCTCCAGGATTTCCAAGTGCGAGGGGAAGCTCGCAGACTCAGCACTATCTGTTGATTTGGTGGATTCACTCATGCTGTTGCCTGGTTACAACAGTAATTCAACTTGATTGGCCGCGACGAGGTCACGTGAGGAGACACACCTCCCAGCACCACGGCGGGACGCCGCAATCGAACAAGCAGAGAGCCAGGGGATCACGGAGATCATGGTGGTTGTCCAGACGCTGGAGACACTAGAAGAGCGGTGAGTGGGCGCAGAATATTGCTGCATTTGGGCACAGGCTGCTCTAGGAGGTCCCACTTTGCACCGCAAGTGTCAGTAACGCTGACACCTGCTTGTTTGTATATATGTCTTTTGAATGAATGTGTACTACAAAGTGAACTTTCACGCATATCACAGAAGGAGATACATATCACGCTGAGTCTTGTTTACAGTTGTTTACTATATTGTGCAGTTTATTGAACACTTTTTCTTTGCGAATATATATATATATATATATATATATATATACACTGTATATATACATACATATTTAGACAAAATAAGTCCTTTTGCCTGAAACCTCATATATTTGAGCGCTTATAACTTTTTAGTTTAATGTTCTTTTTTTAATAATTTTTATTAGATAGTGTTTTTATAAGTGTAGCTGTACTTTTAAATGTGTTTTGTGACACTTTTTATTCGAGTTAACTAGAGCTCTGATGTTGCAGTAATCATAGTGTAAATTGCAGTTGTGCTCCCGTGTTTGCATTTACTTTCATCTTGTAATATGAGTGGAATTTAACTTGCGTGCAAAAGGCCTTGAAAACCCAATATCGCTCATGCGCAAACATATATAAATATTTAGAGGCGTAACTAGAAACCACAGGGCCCAGGTGCAAGAATCTAAGAAGGTTCCCCCCCACCCCAACCCCCCTCCCCCTCCAAAAATAAGTGAATTTTATACATTTTTTGTTTAACATTTAACACAGAAAAAAAATGTGAATCAGATTACGTCTGCGAGATGGTCTGACCCCCTATTACTGTATATAGTGACACTGTTTTACCCACCAGTACTGTATATAGTGAGTCAGTGACACAGTCTGTAATCTGTCGGTGAGATGGTTGGTCTGACCCTACCCGCCCCAATACTTTTAAAGTGACCACAGTAGTCTGTGACATGGTCCAGCCCCCCCGTACTGTATATAGTGGTACTGTATAGTGACACTGTTTACCCCCTCCCCCCATGCTGTAGTAACAAGGTCTGTAATTTGCTGGTTCCACAAACATACACACACATACATGCATAAATATACACACAGTCACATACATACATACACACACACACACACACACACACACACACACACACATACATGCATAAATACACACAGTCACATACATACATACACACGCATACATGCATAAATACACAGTCACATACATACATACACACACACACACACACACACACACACACACACACACACACACATACATGCATAAATACACACAGTCACATACATACATACACACACACAAAACACACACTTACATGCATAAATACACACAGTCACATACATACATACATACACACACACACATACATGCATAAATACACACAGTCACATACATACATACACACACACACACACATAAACACCAATGGGTAAAACAGAAAGACTAAACCCTGTAGTGAGACACTAGTGAAGCATCATGTCACACTCACATGATATCAGTTCGACCTCTGCACCCCCTGTGGTTTTGCCCCTGTATATATTTGTTCATTTAAGCAATAGTAGCATGTATTATAAACACTGTTTATGCAATATGGTTTCACAGTATATTTTACCCACCCAACCCTTTTCTTTGAGTTTTCCAGTTCTGAGAATTGGAAGTGCACACTGAAGTCTAAACTTGCTTGTTTTTTTTGTTTATTGGTCTAAGCAGAGTTGATTAGATACTGTAAGTTTTGCTAAAAAAAAATGACATTGGCAGCCTTTGACTACCGCAGTTGAGGTCTCTATTGGCTATTCCAAATAAGACAAGTGGTTAAGGGAACTTTAGCCATTAAAAAACAAGGTGTTTTATGTTGCTTTAATAAGAGGAGTGAAGATTTCAATCTACAGTTTCAACCTAATCATGAAGTAACAATTATGCTAATAAGTGGCAGCACCCTTAAAGGGAAAGTACTGTCACCTTAATTTAGTAGGATAATTTAGCTTTTCGGAAGGCATTGTTCCATCATGTAGTTATGAACCCTAAGGTGATATTATCATACAGACCAAGAGCTTATTTTCTCACAGATGATCTTACATTTACGCTCTGTTTTAATAGAATGAATGGAATAACCTAATGTGGCTCATCTCATCAAGCAGCACCCGTTCCAAAATTATCATATGAAGAGAATTTTTCTAAAAGAATTTAAGTAGAAATACTCATTTGCTTAAACAAACATGCTGCGTGACTAAATTGTCCTCTTGGCACTCTATATCCCTGTCACTGATAGTACAAAAGAAATCTCTTGTATGGTCTAATGAACATTACAATATGCATGTCGCCTAGATCTTACTGATCATTTTGGTACTGAATAGCAATAACATTTATGTGTAATTTTTTAAATTTTGTAAACACATTTCATAATATACATAACAGTTCCACTATGTTATGGGTCTGATTGACGGCACGTAGTCTAGTCACAGCTGACCCGATCACGCCATTAAACTCAATGTAACTCACTCACGCTAGCAGACCAGAGTTTAATGGCACGATCGGCCCGGCTGTCACTAGACAGTGTGCCGGGATGCGCTTCTGAAAATAACAGACCCGCTCAGTAGAGCCAGGAGCAGCGTTCTTCAAAATTCTACTTTTGGATAACAAATCTTTGAAATACTTTGAAATATAAAGTTGATGCTAAAATAATGGTGCAGAATTATATAACATTATTGTGTAGGTTTACTGTCCCATTAATAAAAGATACAAATAAAAATGTCTGTACATTCCTAAAGAAATAATGAATGGATTTAGGTCTTGGCTTTGTGACAAAAGTGGCCCATCTTAAATGATATTGAGAGCTTGATGTTCTAAAGGGAACCTGGTCTGCAGAGAAACATTCATGTCAATATCACCACTCTTGCAAAGCTCCCACAGGGTGATATATATTATAAAGTATGGGCTGATCCTCCCTTTACAGACAAGTGGCAATGTGTCTTCTATAGGAAGGTATAGGGTTCTCAGTGAAGTGTACTAAAACACCTCTCTTCTTCAAGGCTACCTTCTAAAAAGGATTAAATCTCAGTAGAACATTTTCCCCTGTGATCTCAATTGTGGTACAGATACTTTTACAACATATCGCTATTGTGATAATGTTTTGAACTTTTGTACCATAAAAAGAATATTTCTGTAAAACTACTAAGTTGGAAGTTTTTGCTTATAGGCCTGATTATAACGGTTGAATGAAGAACAGTTGCTACTCATTCTTTAAAGGGCCATTAAATACAGTAGAAATGCCACAAACAAATAAAAGAATGCAATAACACTTTGAATTTCATAGAGAAATATATATTTTTCCAATAAATTAAAAAGTTTCCTTTCATTTCCTTGTCTTCTTATCATGTGAAACCAGTTAGCCAATCAGTGAACTCATAGGGGTCAATTTATCAAGCTCCGATAACCTGCCCACCTGCTCTGAGGCGGCGTACAGACATTGCCAAAAATCAACCCAATCCAATACGATTGGGTTGATTGACACCCCCTGCTGGCGGCTGATTCACAAGAACTGCTAGTGTAATGATAAATACTGACAGCGTATGCTGTCGGCATTTATCGATGTGCGGTGGACATGGTTCGCTATAGCAGATCATGTCCGTCCGCACAATGATAAATGGACCCCATAAAGTGGTCATCATTAGTTTAAAAATGTTGCCATATTTATTGCTAAAAAATTTGCATAGAACATATTTTTTATTAATATGTTGCACATGTCCAGTTGAAACATAGGGTCCTAGATATTTAGTAAATATGATAGGTGATTTTGATTGTGATAGGCTCTAGATTAAAGGAGCGTTATAACTTATAAGGCATTATTCCTCTGTCCTCTTTGGATTGGCTGCAAGCATAACAGCCAATCCAAAGCCAAAGAGACTAAAGCACAGGAGTTTGCATATGGAGGCCAGTAGAATGCACGTAAGGGAGATATAAAATGCAGCAACATATATTTTAATATCTAAGCTCATGCACTTTTCAAATGCCCTACAGCTCAGTAGGATCTTTTTGTGTTCCTTTAAAATGCAAAGTTAATTTGCATAGCAAGAAAACCTTTTGGTCTTGGTATTTGTTTCCTAGAAATGATTAATTCAAAGGCATGTACAGGACACTTCTTATTTATTTACATCTCTCAGTGGGGATTACAAACAACATTATGTGTGCATTGATTATTATTTGTGAGTCGTTTGAGCATAGAAATTAATGTTGAGATAATATAGAAAAACATAAAATAAAACTGCATAATAAAAATATGATAAAACAAAGGCATATTTTGACCTCTAACTCAATGCAAGTTTTTTTTTCTATTTCAGACATCAAAGTGTATCATGAAACATTATTTGCCGCTGGTCTAGTTCCATTGGAATACCTTTATGTTTGTCTACTTTATAATTTTTTGCTCTATGGTTGGAAAATATTTGATTGACAGATTTTTTAAAAATCTGAATGCCAAATGATGCCACAGATAGATTTCTTGTTTAGACACAGTGTAAGTACTGCAGCAGTGACCTAGTTTTTATAGAGATACTGATATAGAACATTTATTATATATAATATGAAGTCTGATATAATATATATATTAATGCCTCTATATGATGAATGTCATCATAAAGACTGTTCTACAATAGTTCATATATTACTTAGTGGCACACATAACTTATAATGGGATGTAAAATATTGAGTTATACTTACAGTTAAAGGGACAGTCTAGTCAAAATTAAACTTTCATGATTCAGATAGGGCATGCAATTTTAAACAACTTTCCAACTTTCTACTTCTATTATCTAATTATCTAATTTGCTCAATTCTTTAGATATCCTTTGTTGAAGAAATAGCAATATACATGTGTGAGCCAATCACACAAGGCCTTTATGTGCAGCAACCAATCAGCAGCTACTGAGCATATCTAGATATGCTTTTCAGCAAGTGATATCAAGAGAATTAAGCAAATTAGATAATAGAAGTAAATTAGAAAGTTGTTTAAAATGACATGCTCTTTCTAAATCATGAAAGAAAAAAATTTGGGTTTCATGTCCCTTTAATTATATATTGGCTGTTGTTTTGATATTTATGCTGTTTTATGCCTGGTAGATTTGGAGACACATGACTTCCTCCTACCCCACAGGAATTCTGCAAAAGCACCCACTTTTCTTTGCCAATTAACCACCGATTATAAATTGGTATTCAGCTCATGTGTACAAAAATCAGCCCTCCACTGCTGCCCATTTCCCTGACAATATTGTGTTTGCAATATTTAATTTACTCCCCCCCCAAAAAATAAATAAAAACAAATTCTGTGAATGCCTATGTTTAAGGGTACAATTTATAGGGGCATGATTCAGATACAGCATACCATTTTTAAAAAACTTTCCAATACAACTATTTAATGTACTTCTATTATCTACTTGCTTTATTCTTTTGGTAGCCTTTGTTGAAAAGCATACCTAGGTAGGCTCAGGAGCAGAAATGCACTGCTGGGAGCTTGCTGCTGATTAGTGGGTGCCCCCCACAAAAAAAATAAAAAAAAATGATGTGAATGCCTATGTGTAAGGGTACGATGTATAGGGGCTTGCTGCTGATTAGTGGGTGCACATATAAAGCTATTAAAAATTGTATTATTAGCTGAAACATGAATTAAACATTTTGGGTATCATATCCCTTTTAGTATGTGCATACAGCTAAAAAAAAAAAATGTGTATGCACAAAACAATGTCACCAAGAAAAAACAAAAACAATATAAAGCCAGTGCACTGTAACTTCTAAAATAAGTAAAACTGCCTAATGGTAACCATATAATGTGTTAGATTGCTTCAGAAATCTAAAAGGCTGCCCTACAATTCCTCACCTTCAAGATATTTGCCTTATATTTATTACAGCCAGAGGCGTTGAACTCATGAGCCCTCAAAAAAGACTGTTGATTTTTAATAAAGTTAATAAAAAATAAGGTAATGCCCTAGAACTGTATGGCAATATTTGCTGCCCCTATACTCAGATGTCCTAAGTCAAAATACACCCAGGCACATACAAAAACACATTGGACTTATAAATATAAGTAAATACAAATCACAAAATCATAATATTAGTTGTAGAAAAGGGATATTCTAAAAAGAGCAAATGATATTGATAAAAAATTAACAATTCAAGTTGAGCAAGCTCAGTTTGAAAATGTATAAAGAAAACAAAATCATCCTATAGTATTTTAGAAACTAATTAGAAGCTCCAATTTAGCAATCATTTTATTATTTTTAGTGTTAGTACTTGTTAGCGCCCATCAATACATATGCATTACATTAGCTGTAGACAGACAGACAGAAAGAAACACATGCATGCATATGACTAATGAGTAGTGCATATTTTGCTGTTGAAGTGCTCATTTAGTTTTGCTTTCTACAATATTTATATATTTAGCATTCTATATAATAAATTGCATTATTACAGTAAAAAACAATTATATGGTTATAGATTTACAGCAACATTTATGGGTCCTTGATGTTAGCTGTTTAAAGAGAACCTGTAAAATTCCTAAAAAAAATAATTACTCATTAAAATGATGTGTTGGATATAAAACAAAACAAAGCAAAATGGTCCATGAGTAGGTGATTTTATTTATTTAAATTTGGTAAATGGAGAGGTCAAAGTTATGCAACAATTCAACTCTAAGCAAAAGGCTTTCCTTGATGGACAGCAAATCAATTTGTAAGCTAAAAATACATTCTTTCTGAATCTTTCATAGCTTTTCAAATATGGCCAAAGTGAGAAAAATATTTTTAATGGTTTACAATCTCCAGTAAGGAACATAATGGAATAAGTACAAATGATAAGACAATGTCATGGATATTTAGATGAAAATATAAAACAGGAAATGTTTAATAAGAAAGAAAAGAACTCATGACGTTAACGTTTGATTGAAATGAAGGTATACAGTTACTGATGGTCAGGATACTCTTTGTAGAAATTCATATTATTTCACAGGATGAAACTAGGTGGACACCATATGCAAAGCTCACATATATGAAAGGAATTCATTGTTCTCCTCTTGGGGTTTAACTGTGTTGGTGAAAACTTAAAATGGCAGATTGATATGGATCAAATTGTAGAGATTGTTTCCATCAAAGAAACAGGCTAACAAAACAAGGGTAATTATTTAACAAACTAGTATAAAATATATCTTCTATAAAGATGTAAGTAGAAGACTTCAGGAAAATAACATTATTTTTAGGTTATAGGTAATAATAATAAATCAGCAATCTGGGAGTTCCCAAGTTTAGAAAATGAGGTGGTGATGACAGGTGTGGAGTAAACTAGAACATAGGCAGAGTGAAGTTGGTTAGGCAGAGTACAGGAACAAAATAAGCACCATATAAAGGTTGCTGTGTAATTTGGATTTAGGCATATGGGATTCAAATATTGGATTCTTATGAGAGTGTAGCTATAATATGATCTTAGGCAAGGTGGATGGGTCTTCTGGAAGCAAATCGTATGAACTGTCCTTGGGGTATGGGAAAATCATTCAGAAAGCTAGTGTAAAGGATACTCCAGAAAATATATAAACACGTATATTTATTAGTATGAAATAGAAAGTGTATTGTATTTGTTGAGTGTGTACAATGGTTGTATATGTTGAATTTGTATAACATTGTTTTACTAAAAATAATGTATATACTGGCAAGAAATTAATTTGCATTTTATGGAAAAACATTATTACTTGTGGCAGCTCCTTTAGTTTTAACACATAGACATAAATAAGCAATTGAAGGTTTAATAAAACTTGGCAGAGTTAATATATAAATATTTGTAATCAAAAATGTTTTTGCATCACATCAGTTTCTGAACTTAAATGTGAAATATTTTCTATAGTGAAAACTTGTTATATTAATTAAACACACTCACAAATTCATACAAATACACACTCACAAATACAAATACACATTCACAAACAAATACAAATACACACTCACAAACAAATGCAAATACACACTCACAAACTGATACAAATACACACTCACAAACAAAAACAAATCAAATACACACATTTAAAAACTCATACAAACACCCTCACAAATACTAATACACACTCAAAAACTCATACAAACACACTCACAAACAAATACTAATAGACACTATTAAATGTACACTATTAATGTTGACAAATTTCAAAAAGGTTGTAATTTAAAAAAAAAAAAAAGTATTGTACAAATTCATATAGGTTATTTAAAAAGACATATTCAGCTGTTTGGCAGCATTCTCGATAAACCCCAGCTGTGAATATTAATGTTTTACTAAACCTTACAATTAAGAAAATCATTTTTATGGTGAGTGCCCTTCTTGATAATCTGAACTGTGCTACATTGTGACAAATACATTAGCATGAACACTGCTTCTAAACAGAGCAGCACACCATACTTTTTACAGATCATCCCATTAAGCTATCCAGCCGAGAGAGTCCGTCCTCCTCTACATGCCTCGTGAGAATAGCTATTAGAAAAACCGAGAGTCATACTCTAAAACACAATAATAACAATCCATCATACAGGCGTTTAAATATACAGCATATATTTTGTTCTACGAAACAATGCTTCACAATAAATAAATAAAATAGAAACATTTTTATGCAAGCCTGGCAATGTATGCATTCGTTTGCATATCAATTGATATCATAGAAAGAACCATCACAAAATAATTTATGTTGGGTTTTTTTTCTTCCTTTTTAAAAAAATATTGTCAGTGACATTATGCTATTATGTGCCACCAACAGGTCCAGCTCACCAATGTATAGATTGTTACATAATAAATATAAAAATCAGATGTTATATGGACATTTTTTTTTTGGTTATAAAGTGACAAGATTATACTAAGTAGAAGACATACCTAGCCTGATCTAACCTCATTTAACTGATTGACAAAATGTGAACTTGTTGATCTCTGAGATTTAGGAGACTTACACAGTTTAATCTTTGTCCTTGGTTCTATATTGTGAAAATGCTTAACACTGCGTGATCTGAAGAAGAAACTCCAAGTGTCTCAGTGAATGATGTTTTTCAGTGGTTGAAAATCACAAAAACTAATATTTATCAATTACGATACAAATATTAGTAGATATTGTCAAATCAGGATAATTGGTTACGAGTTTTACACGCTTCAGTATAGTGAGTCAAATAATATAAAATATAATACACTTTATTTTGGTTTTTATAATATTTCATAGCTATATTTCATATATAAAAGGAAGTTTATTAGAAAATTGGTTAAAATGCAGTTAGAGGTACAGTCTACTCCAATTTTTGTTTTTGTTTTAAAAGATAGATAATCCCTTTATTATCCATTCCCCAGTTTTGCACAACAAACATGGTTGTATTAATATACTTTTTACCTGTGATTATCTTGTATCTAAGCCTTTTGCAGACTGCCCCTTATCATATGGCTATTTATTTATTATCTATTGACTTGCATTTTAGCCAGTTAGTGCAGTGTCAGCCATAACTCCACGGGAGAGAGCATAATGTTATCTATATGGCCCACATAAACTAGCAGTCTCTTGTTGTGAAAAGCTAATAAAAAGCATGTGATAAGAGGCTGTCTTTAGTGGCTTAGAAACAGGCAGAGAGTTAGAGGTTTAAAGGTTATAAATTATATTCATGTAACAATGTTGGTTGTACAAAGTTGGGGAATAAGTAGTAAAGGCATTATCTATCTTTTTAAATGACAATTCTGGTGTAGATTGTCACTTTAAGAACAACAGACATAACGCAGCAATAATAAAATTGTTTAATGCATAAGAACATGTTATTATTGTAGTACTGCCTGCTTATAACTATGTGTATAATCCCTGCAAAGGACATATACACATAGTTAAAGTCACATACATTGAGCCAGTCGTGGTGGGGGCATATGTGCATAGCAGGCAATCACAGACTTTGTTCAGCTAAGGACTGACAGTGTATGGCTGGTCTGGAGTAAACATTAAAGTGACAAGTAAGTCAAAGTTAAACTTTCATGATTCAGCTAGAGCATACTATTTAAATATTAATTGGTACTCTTGGGGGTAGATTTATTAATGGTTGAGCGGACATGGTAAGCTGTAGCGAATCATGTCCGTTTGACCTTGCTAAATGCAGACAGCGTAGTGAAATGCTTGTGCAATAACGCCCCCTGCTCACCGGCTGCTAGCAGGGGGTGTCAATCATCCCAATCGTATCGTATCAGGATGATTTCAGTCCGCCACCTAAAAGGTGGCAGAGAAGTTAAGGAGCAGCAGTCTCCTGGGTCTGTTCTCTTTAGAAAAAAGGCGCTTGAGAGGTGACATGATTACTTTATATAAATATATTCAAGGCGCATATACAGAGATGGCAGAAGCTCTTTTTATTCCAAGAAAATTGGTTCTGACAAGAGGTCATAATTTAAGGTTGGAGGAAAGGAGATTTAATCTCCTGCAACGGAAACGTTTTTTCACTGTAAGAGCAATAAAATTGTGGAACTCATTACCAAAGGAGGTAGTGAATGCCAATACCATAGATACATTTAAAAATAGTCTGGATAAATTTCTGTATATAAACAAAATTCATGGATATGATTGCTAGTATTAAATGGGTCACATTTTAATGGGGTTATTTAAGCTTAACTGGAGCTTTTGTAAGTATTTTAGATTTGTATAGGTTGAACTCGATGGACTTCAGTCTTTTTTCAACCTTATCTACTATGTTACTATGTTACTATGTTATAACTGCTGCTTCTTAACTTGCATTTCAGGCGAGCCTGAAAAGATGGGCGTTGAATGCAGCATCAGCTGCTTAATAAATCTACCCCTTGGTATCCATTGTTGAAAAGCATACCTAGGTACACTTAAGTGCAGCATTGCATTAAAGGGAGTTATCTGCTATGATTATGGGCTGCACATGTATGCCTCTTGTCATTGAATCGGCTAATATTTTCACCCAGTTCCCAGTATTGCCCTGCTGCTCCTTCAACAAAGGATACCAAGAGAATGAAATGATAATAAAAATGGAAAGTTGTATGATCTATCTCAAAATAAATATATTGGGTTTCTTGTCCCTGTAACTGTGCATGATTATTCTTATTACTTTAAGAAACAAATGCCCACAATTAAATACATGACTAACTTAAACCACTGATATACTCTTCCTAAATCAAATATAAAGGGCACTATGCAAAACAAAGCTGATGTTAGTCTCTTCTAATATTATACCAAACTGATGTGATACAAATGTGTATTACAATATAATACAATTGTGTATCAAACATATAAAAGGCAAACATAACTCTCTGTGATTCCTGCTTGCTTGACACTACCCTCAGTGTACAGTTCAAACTGAAAGTTACACATACCAAGTGATAGCACAGCCAGTTCACAATAAATATAAAAAATAATATTCATTGTGTTATCCAATCCATTATTTAATCCACTATTTCATGCATATGGTTTTCTCTTGAAAAATCACAAATGAAAAGGCATGGATCAAAATGTTAGATTAATTAAATATTATCATTTAAAATGCCTCAGGTTACAGTTAGGTTTGGGTGCAATGCTTTTCAGTTTGTCTGCAGAGGCAGTCAAGAGGTTAGCCACAATATACCAATCTTGCAACAGTTTAAATGCAATAACTTAAAGTGTTTGTAAACTTAAACGATTATATCAACAATATTTGTGTAGTCTATTTCTGTGTAAAATGACTAATCATGCTGTAGCCAATCTTATTGTGCCCCCTTTGGTGTCCAGTTAGTTTATAAAATGCCCCTGGTTTTAGGGGCACAATATGATTGCCTACAGCATGAATCATCATTTTACATAGAAATAATCTATGCATTGCGGGTGGAGGAACGGTGAAATGTATAACAAAATGAAAGGGTAATTAGCCGCGCTTTACAAGTACCCAATACAATACATAAATACATTATTTATATAATTTAGTGTCTACAATTATTTTGATGAATGAAAGTGTCCATCATTTACTTTTTTATTACAAATGTTGTTGAGAAAATTGTTTAAGTTTACAATCACTTTAATGGGAAATAAAACTACTTGCTTTTGTGTTAAAAAATATTATTTGTCCCACACTCCCTAGAGAAGCCAGAAAGCACAATTTTTAAAACCACTTTTGGCATTTGCAGCATTTTATGGTTACAGTGTTTAATATATGACTTCCTAGGGAGTGTGGGACAAGCACACTTTTTACAAAATAAATAAATAAAATAAGTTAAATGTCCTTCTAATTGCAGAATTTAAAATGCCAAAGCAATTTTAATGTTTTGATGCTTAATTTATGCATTAAGACTGTTTATCCTTATTGAACCATTCCTCCACCACCCACCCTATGTTCTGCTATCGTATACACCAGTATAATAATTTATTTTCTTATATACAGTGTATTTCTTCCACTGCTTATAATGATACATTTGTTGTGCATTTGTGCTTTCTTTCTTTTTTTCTTTTTTTTTTTGTTATCCTCAAAAGTCCTTGCAATGCATTTTTATTTATATTTCTCTGCTCTCTACTCTTAACCTTTCTGACTGTCCTGCATCCTAATTGACAGCAACACATGATGTGCCCTTGAAAGGATTAAGAACCACATACATCCAGCTTTACCTTCAAGCTGCAGGACTTTCCCCCTCAAGGCTCTGGGGAAGGTTAGGTATAAGTGCAGACGAGCCTCCTGTTGATAGCAACCTTGTACCCTTATAACCGAAGAAACTAGAAATGACTATAAAAAAGTTTATGCAAGTAAAATAATTATTCTAGCTACAGGCCATATTTCATATTGTCCAAACAGACGACAGCTCTAAAGTTGAATAAATCCTGAGTATATTTGAAATCAAGATGTCTAGACAGCCGAAGAATAACAAAATCTTTATTTCTTTTTTTTTTCTCAAGTAGTTTATTATATGTATCATAATTGTTTTGGTATTTCCATTTGAGTGAGCCAGCTTTATTTTGTTGTTGCACCTTACATTTATTATTCATATTTAAATTAAGGAGTATGTAAAAACAATTTAGATCATTTTTTGCATTATTCTGAAAGCATTTTTATTTGAACTTAATGATACCCATAACTTGTGAAAATTTATAGCAAAGCATTATGATTGTCTTTTAATTCACTGGCCTATCCCATTTTACCACTTAACGGATTCTTTAATAATTGTTCCTATAGATAATTAAAACCATTATTCCAATCTCTCAACTAAACAATTTATTGATGCAGTTACCATTTTTGGTAAGATACACTGAATCAATTCTCCATAACCCAA